>NC_082391.1:13101772-13109272 GCF_031168955.1 Gadus macrocephalus | reverse complement strand
CAGCTTAAGCTAACTCGCTTTCGGCTTTTGGTTCGAGATGGAGTCTTCTCGCAAATCCACCCGCAAGAACTTTAAAAGTGAGTTTCCTCTGCTTTTCAGTCTTACTTTGAATTGTCTACTTTTAATATTTATGTTTATGTATTTATGTTTTTTATGATTGTATCAGCCATTATTTGACTCTGACGTTATATGAGATAAAGTTCATGGTTTTTGTGTAATTATGCCTATTCTTATATCATTATATTATTATAACCTATTCATTTTGTTATTAATCTTACTACGATGATGACCAAATACGTTCTCAAAGTTATCCTATACATGCTTATATTCATGTTCATGCATGTTAAGATGTGTATACCTCGTTATAGGTTTAACTTTCAATGCGTAAAATCCATTTTACGCAGATTACCGCAGAGTTAAAAACTGAATAGATTTGATAAACATCACATTATTATGGTAAACTTTGACTTCGGAGTAAACTACTTTAATAATACATCCAATAATACCCGGACAATGTGTGTTTTTAATGCGTAAATGGTCGTTCCATGCTTAAATGCCAAAACTGCAGATCAGCGCGCTCTCCTGGCGCCAATTTAACCGTTCGACTTAGTTGAGGTCAGCAGCTGAGCCACTGGAAAATCTCGCTCAGAGCACATGAATGGGAATGCTCATTATTATTTAATGTTTCTGCTTTAGCCGTGGGCCAACCTTTGGGGGCCCTTAAGCGAGCTTGCCAAACCGCTGTTATATTATTGAGGAGGAGAACATCGAACCAGATCCGATTACCGGTTTTTACGCGTGGCCTAATTTGACCACCCGTTATCCACCAAGAGTAGATGTCTTGTAAACTGGGCTACAAGGTACAATTGCAATCCAGTCTACCGCATTGTACACTACAGTTACTAGTTTAATATTGAGTTTCCTATTTTGTGTTTTAATTAATTTGGTATGCCTTAATCAACCAAAGGTCCATAGCTATAACCTTGCTATTATACCAATAGCCTATTTAAAGCATTCAGGCGGACATGAATAGCCAAATAATTTGTGTACAGTACCGGCCCTCTCGTGTATTATGCACGCGCCTCAATGTTCTCCCCGTGCCGCTCTGCGTGGCATGCGTTGGATCCCGGTCGCATCAATAATGCTCGTGCCAATTTGTGCGACAAGTTGACGGACACATAATGTACAGCTGACAAAAGAACTGAAACCCTATGCTCTCCGTGACGCAGTAGCGTGCGTGCACAAAGGGAGCCGTGCGCCCATAGAAATATTGGATAAACGAATCTATCACCAGATACCACACGTCACATGGCAGCTGCTGACTAGATAGTGGTATCACTACCCATGTGGTCATGTTCACAATCACGCAGGGTAAACAGCGTTGATTAACCCCCTGCTGTCTCTCTCTCTCGCTCTCCCCCCCCCCCCCCTCAGGTGGTCTGTCCCTGTGGCTGATCCTTTGGCTGGTGGCGGTGAAGCCCAGCGGTGCCACGCCCTGCCCCCGGCTGTGCGTCTGCTACCCCACCCCCATGACGGTCAGCTGCCAGTCGCAGAACTTCACGGCGGTGCCGTCCGGCGTGCCGTACGACTCCCAGCGCGTCTTCCTGCAGAACAACCGCATCACCGAGCTCCGCGCCGACTCCTTCGGCTTCGAGACGCAGGTGAGTGTCGCCGTGAGACGCTGACACACACAGACACACACAGACACACACAGACACACACAGACACACACAGAGGATGCGAAGGAGGATTTTTGAGACACAACACAAAATAGTGACTAAAATGGAAAGGCTAAATCCTTTGAGACAATAAGGTTCAAGATTTAAAGGTTTCTATTTGTCACCTACTCATACAAGATGTGCAGTGAAATGTTTGTGTGACATACTCCGTGTACAACGTGACACTGACGGAGAGCTCCGTGTCGTACGACAGGTGCTGTGGCTGTACGGCAACAACATCACCTGGATCGAGGCGGGGGCCTTCAGTAACCTGCGTGTGCTGGAGGAGCTGGACCTGGGGGACAACCCCTCCCTGCGGATCCTGGAGGGAGGGGCCTTCAGGGGCCTGGAGAAGCTGCAGAGCCTGCACATGCACCGCTGCAAGCTGGCCACGCTCGCCCATGACCTCTTCCACAAGCTGTACAGCCTGCAGTTCCTCTACCTGCAGGTACACACACAGAGCATGTTTACTCAGGTCCATATTCTGACAATTCAACAGTGTGCAATGGTGACTCTGACGTTGTGTGAGATATAGTTAATTTTTTTGGTGTTATTATGTTATTGTGTAGGCCGATTCCTATTAATATTATCATAATATTATTATAACCTATTTATTTCTTGTTATTATTTTTACTAAGATGATAACCGAAATTGATCTCAAAGTTATCACACAAATGTTTATATTCGTTGCATGCATGTTAAGATGTTGATACCTTGTTATAGGTTGGGCTTTCAATACGTAAAATACATTTATTTTACTATACACTAGATTTCATCAACATTACATAATTATGGTAAACTTCGACTTTGGAGTTAACTGCTTTAATAATACATCCAAGAACACCCGTTGACCCGGTTGTAAACGTTTTGTCTCCAGGAGAACCAGCTCCACTTCCTGCAGGACGATCTCTTCTCCGACCTGGTCAACCTCACGCACCTCTTCCTCCACGGCAACCGCATCCGCACGCTGTCAGAGAACGTGTTCCGCGGCCTGGTCAACCTGGACCGCCTGCTCATCCACGACAACCGCGTGCGGCAGGTCAACCGGCGCGCCTTCCGCGACCTGGGCCGCCTCACCATCCTGTACCTGTTCAACAACTCCCTGGCCGAGCTACCCGGCCAGGCCATGCGGGACGCCCAGGGCGTCCAGTTCCTGCGGCTCAACGACAACCCCTGGTCGTGCGGCTGCGAGGCGCAGTCCCTGTGGGAGTGGTTCCGCGAGGCGCGCATCTCCTCCTCCGACGTGCTGTGCAGCTCTCCCACCGCCCGACGCGGCCAGGACCTGCGCTTCCTCCGCGAGATGGACTTCGCCACCTGCCCCATGCCCGACCCGGGCTCCATGTCCGGGAGCACCACCACCACCTTCAGCTCCAAGACCCGCTGGTGGTTCGCCAAGAACAAGCCCGCCGCCTCGTCCAAGTCCACCTACCAGAAGAGCGCCGAGACGGTCAAGACCTTCCCCCTCTCGTCCAGCAAAAACAAGCTGTCCACCACCTCGGTCAGCAGCAAGTACGAGCTGTCGGACGACGAGGTGGCCCTGCCCAAGCTGGACCAGGAGGAGTACTGGGCCAACTACGGCAGCGAAGACGCCTCCGTCCGCTGCTTCGAGCTCGAGTGCCCCCCTGGCTACGACGGCGACGCCTTTGACTCCGCCTCCTTCCTCAGCACACGCTCCCTGGCCTCCCTGCTGTGTGTCTCCGTGGTAACCCTCTCCCTCCCTCTCCTCTTCGGCTGAGCGGCGCTTCTCGGCCCATCATTTCCTCTTTCCACTCTTAAAGGTCTCTCTTCACCCTTTCCTTCTCTCCAACCACCTGGATCTTAATTCCTTTCAGTCCTCCGCCCCTCCCACCTCTATCGTAACCCTTTAGAGGGACATGGGGGGGCGTTGCGACGCTGATGCCGGATGCAGAGAGAGAGAGCCATCAGCGAGAGCCAGTCGCGGTGAGCGGAGCAGAGTTTGGCTCAGTGGGCGCCGGGCAGAACAAGCCTGGAGCCACAGTCGAAGCTGCTTCACGCTTAAGCCAGCACTGGCTCTTAGAAAGGAACACAGTTAACATGAACAATACTCACACAGACACACGCTGCCGTCTGTAGTAAGGCTGAGAGTACTAGTGCGACAGCCCGCAACAGCTTCTCTGTACAATGCTTGTAAAACACAAACATACAGACACACATTCATGGATGGATAAGAAAAGCAGGCTCTAAAAGCCACAAACGATTGTCAGGCAAGAGAACAATGCAGAGAGAGATGAGGTACATCTCAACTCTCAAATAGAGATATGGAGGAAGGGCAGGGTGAGTCTCTGTTTAGACTCGGTGCGTTGAAAGAGAGAGAGGAACGAGGAGGAACGGAGATGGCTGTGGAGTCTGCAGCCGGTGTGTGGGTCAGTGGCCCAGCACACCAGGCTCAGAGCCACCAGCCGTTCCTACATTTCCCACAATCCAATCTGCTCTCAACGTAGAACAACGTTAGCCCACCGCCGACCTCGAGGGAAACCGCTGTTGTAAATAGCAGACGGCAATCTATGTACATAGAACGTACACACACACACACATACCACCACCCACTGGCAACACTCACGGTATATTTTATTTATTTATTTCTTTTTATATTTTACTAGGTGCATTTTTTCTCCGTTGCGACATTTCTAATTGAATCAATTCTACTCTGCGAACTACGGTACATGGTCGTTTTAACCATAGAAGAAATGCACCTTTAAAATGCTGTGAATTTCCCTCTTCCCTTTCCCCGAATCTAATTTGGGGGGGAAATAGTTTGCACTTTTCTTTTTGAGTGACAGTCCATTCCGTGTGTCTCCCAGTGTTGTTGTCATGGAGATAACCGAGAAAAGTGCGTGGGAGGGTGGGGTTGAGAGGGGGTTGGGGTCTGGCAGCCTGTGTGGATGTCAGAGCAGGAGGTCAAGGTGCCGTTGGGTTCCAGCGGTGGCAGTAAGATCTGCTGCTGGTCAACACTAGGTGTGTGGTGGACCCCACCCTATGTGTGCACGTGTGTGTCACCATCATGGCTAGTTCCACTTGAACAGTCAACCTGCCCTAAATAGATTGTAACGATTATCTTCCAATGCACCTTTTATTTCGTTTTGAATTTTTGGATTTCTTTTAATGTGTTTTTAAAGGAACACTTCTTTGGAATCACAAACTGAATAATCAAACACCATGTCTCATGAATATTAATGTACTCAAAGCCAACTTATTCATGGCTGAGACAATCTGTTATTTGTAGATCACCCACACACACTACCACAAACACACAAACACACACACAAACACCCACACACACACCCACACACTTTCTTGTATCTTGTAATCCTGACTGTGAGTTTTTTGCATAGAACAGGTAACTGAACGAAACTGACAAACTGTCTTTCTACTTCTATAACGTGTGAATAAACATGATCCTTTATAACAAAATCATCTCAAGTTTGGGAGTCTCTGTGGCTTTGCCGTTCTCTTGCCTCCTCTGCATGGACAGAAGACAGATGCTGTGAGAATATAGCTGGCAGACACAACCGACACACACACAAACACACACACACACATACACACACACACGCAAACACTCATTGACAAAAACGTGACCAATTAATAATTTCCTGTGATAATTATAACTACGAATCACAACTCGCATGTGATTCACTTATTCAATAGGCCTTCCATTAGAACAAATACAGAATTAAACATAGTTACATCTTTCAACATCTTTATTTACATCGGATTGATCACAATCTCTATTTGATTCTCTGAAACTCCAGCAGTTAGTCATAATCATGTTCTTATGCATCTTAATCTTCTCTCATCCTGTGAATCCCTCAATGCTGCAAGGATTTAGTGGGTATGTGGGTACGTGTGTGCATGTGTACTTTTTTGCACACACTTGATTAACCACTTTTCTGAAATGAGGACACCCTGTAGTCCTTCCACACCTTGTGCTAGTGTGTGTGTGTGTTGGTGTGTGTGTGTGTGTGTGTGTGTGTGTGTGTGTGTGTGTGTGTGTGTGTGTGTGTGTGTGTGTGTGTGTGTGTGTGTGTGTGTGTGTGTGTGTGTGTGTGTGTTTGTTTGTGTGTGTGTGTGTTTGCGTGGGTTTATTTGTGTGTGTGTGTGTGTGTGTGTGTGTGTGTGTGTGTGTGCGTGCGCGTGTGTGTCTGTGTGCGCGCGTGTGTGTGTGTGTGTGTGTGTGTGTGTGTGATTGTGTGCAAGGTGTGTTTGTGTGGGTGTGTGATGTGTGTATGTTTGTGTGGGCGTATGTGCAAGGTGTGTGTGTGTGTGTGTGTGTGCAAGGTGTATGTGTGCGTGCAAAGTGTTTGCCTGAGTGTGCGTAAGCGGTGTGCATGTGTGCATGCATGTGTGTGCGTCTGAGACCAGTGTTCGCGTGAGCACGTGCATCACAAACAAATGCGAGCGAGTCGAGCCTTCGCAGACGCGGATCGATTTCCCCGCCATGCCCAGCCGGGGGGGGCTGTATCAGGGGGTGTCAGGGTGAGTGTACCGGGGGAATGGGGAATGTGACTCAGGAGAGGGGCAGGAGGTGAGACTTGGCGGAGGGAGGAGGAGGGACAACATGTCCCAGGGTTCATCACTCCCCCTCACCAGACCCAGTCGCACCCTGATCGTCATGAGGGGGTGATGGTGATGATGGTGGTGGCGATGCTGATGATGATGTTGGCGATGATGCACTCACGCGCCGGTGCACATAAAGTAGCACACAAACAAACACATTGTCTCATGAAAGTTTGTGTTCCTGTGATGTTCAGATTCTACCCCCCCCCCCCTCCCATACTAAAATAATAAGGTCGGTACTGACGCCATTGTTTTCATCTCGCCGTCACTTTACCTCACCTTCTCTCTCTCGCTCTCTCTCTCTCAAGCTTTCTGACTCTCTCTCTCTCTCGCTCTCTCTCACTCCCTCTCTCTCTCTCTCTCCCTCTCTCTCTCTCTCCCTCTCTCCCGGCCCCCTCTCTTTCTGCCTTTCTTTCCCCATCTCGCTCTCTCTTTTTCTCTCAAATTATTTTTTCTTTCATCACTCCTCAATGACACCTCCTTCTTGTTTTTTTGGCCTCACACTATATATGTTACCAAACCCACATGCCTGCTCACAAGACCTTTCCCCCAGCCTTCTCTCTCTCTCTCTCTCTCTCTCTCTCTCTCTCTCTCTCTCTCTCTCTCTCTCTCTCTCTCTCTCTCTCTCTCTCTCTCTCTCTCTCTCTCTCTCTCTCTCTCTCTCTCTCTCTCTCTCTTTCTCTTTCTCGCTCTCTCTCTCTCTGTTGCTTCTCTTTTTTCCTATATCTCTCCTCTAACCTTTCCTGCAAACGGCTATTTGCCAAGGTCTGGTCCGCTCTTCCTCATGTCCTGAGTTTACTAAACTACTCCTACTATTACTGAACTAAGAGAAACACATGATTATTATCAGTCCCATTCATATCCACTTTAAGAAAGTGCCATAATTTAGGAACTTTGAACTTTGGTAATTTGTTACTGTTGTAACTATTATAATCATGTAATTGGATGGGGTTGTTAATAGATATGTTTCAAAGTTAAGTTGTTGGAGGAGGTTAGACATCTGAAACTCATGGTGGTGTTCAATCATTGAACAAACATGAGAAGAACCTTGTAAAATGGAGAGCGTCATGTAACGACCCCGCGCTCCGACGCTCTGACTCTCTGACGCTCTGACTCTCATAGTACCCATTATCAGCACTCGGAAACCTTTTTTAAAGAAGTGCTGTTTCATTACTATGCAGACCCAGAAAACCATTTTCATCTC
>NC_082391.1:13064272-13096772 GCF_031168955.1 Gadus macrocephalus | reverse complement strand
GCCTTCAAATGGCGCATTACAGAACAACGTGGACCACCGATGTCATGGAAGATGTTGTGTGGTTGGTTCTGTCGATACAGTGAATTGCGTCATAAATCCTGCGTTACCGTGGCCGTTTACTCAAGAGATCAGAGGTCACAGGTATCTGGAATCAGCCACATCTGGATCATCTGTTCAGAAATGCAAATGAGTCAACTTCTGCTGTTGGAAACTATTTCCGATACGCAAGTGTGCATCACCGCAAGGAAAACAATCAAATTTGCTACTGTCACCAAACAGATAATTGTGCATTTTGTGCAGGGCTAATTTCATCACTGACAATTTCCACAATGGGACCAAATGTTTGTTCTGGCAAGAGTCTGTTCTCTCTCTGCTGGATGGTCGCTCACTCCCACTGCTTTCTCTGTTGAATAAATTTGCCATCACTTGACAGTCGCCCAAGAATGCTCCCCTCATTTCTCTTCCAATTAGTTAAAACCAGTCGGGTTTAAATGCTGGTATACAAGTCCAATGCACTGGTAGTTCGGTCATTAAATATTTCACTTTCGGTTTGCGGGAAAGAAACTTTGGTTTTATGTTCTCCCACAAAAGGGAGAACATACGTTCTCCCATTTGTTTCGGAGTCGCTCAAACTTGTTTCGGAGTTGCTCGAACTCTGCAGACCGTCACACGGCAAGCCCTCCTTTCAGTTTCCATTGTCCCCCCCCCCCACACACCCTGTGGCCCCCAACAGAGAGCATCCTCTGGACGGGGATCAAGAAGGGCCCGCCCCGCAAGCTGAAGTTCCCCGAGCCGGCCGTGGTGGTGGCGGCCCTGGAAGAGGCCCTAGAAGTGGCCCCCAAAGAGGCTGTGAAGACAGAGTAGAGCCCCCCCTAGTGGAGGCCCCCACAGTGGAGGTAAGCTTTGTGACCATGAAGTGACTTTGGGTTTTCATTGTTGTTTTTTATGTCATTGTGATACAGTTCATGGCTCTAATATATGTAAAAAGGGTCCTGCATTATAATGACATACATTATTAGCATGGCTGGACCCAGTTAACCCCCAAAGGACCTTTGATATTGTGAGTCATGATTGTATACTGTCTTTTTTGGCAAAATAAGAAAATCCGATGGATTTTCTATTGTCAAATATATTTTACATCAGTCCCAAAAGACAAGTAGACGTTCTGTTCAAACAGTATTTTAGTATGTGTTTAGGACTGGGAAAAGCGATCAACATATCATTTTTTATTCTACAACTGAAAACCGTGCAACTTTGAGTGGGCACTTTCATCTGTTTATGTTATTGTTTAATACACTGTTTCTTCATTTTCCTCGTCAGCCAAATATTCTGTCTGTTGTCTTTGGAAGCCGAATGAAGAGGTTGGACCAACGGGCGACGCCCAGTCCCTCCTCTGATGAGAGTGCTCCGAGGACTACCATACATGGATATATGGTGACCTCTAGTGGTGAACCTCTGTTACACCGTCTCCTGGTATAATCCTGCGGTTTTCACCGAACAAATGTTTTCTTGTTTTTCTTCTAATGTTTTTACAATTGTTAATGATAAATAAAGTTGTTGTTTTTTCTAAATTATGGTAACTAAAGCCTGTTTGAAGTGTGGGATTGATGGTACATTTTAATGATGTATTATATACATTTAAGTTATATTGTTTATGGCAATACCATTAGTGGGGTCATTGATAATATGAATATGCTGAAAACACAGCTCGTAATTGCAGATTGCATTAAAAATGTGTTGTACCACCAAATGGTGGCATGATGGGTACTATACCACCAATTTGGTTGTTATAAAATGCATTAAACAGGTAATTTGTTAAGTGTTCAAAGCATGCATAAATAGGCTACAATATTGTAGAGTTGAGTAATGTAAAAGTTAAGAATATTTCGTGATAGCCCTACTCCACAAAGCACTGAATATTGAGGAAAGTTACTCTTAAATCTGTCTCATTAACAATAAGTGGCGTGTAACAGGTAGGGCTCCTGTATTGGAAGTGGAGCATAGGGGGCGGTACAGCTCATGGGGAGGGGGTACCGGGGTACCTGTCGAACCACAGAATAAGAATATCTCGACTCCTGAGCGTCCGCCGAAGAAGGAACACGCTCTTCAAAGTTTGGCTCTCCATCATGGCTCCTAAAACAGGTAGCAGCGTACGTGATAGTGGGTCGTCGTCATTGCTCCATAACTATGAATCATTGATAGTAGGCCATGCGGTCTTATGGTGCTCTCTTCCACGGACTTTGTTTGAAAAGTCAATGCCAGATATGAAGTTTGATGCACAGATGCCGTTCCGTGCAGCACGCCAACGGGTTGACGTGTTTGTTTTGGTTTTACATTGAGGACACTGAGGTTTGTTGATTCTGGTGTTGACTCATCGTGACTAATGATCCCATGGTTGTGAATGCAGGTCGTCGAGGGACCAAACGCAAGGCCGATGCGGTTCAGGAGGAGGAGGAGAAAGTTGCGGTGGAGCTGAAGGAATCAAAGGAGGAGGTGAAGGATAACGATTCGGGGGGTCGTAGAGTCATCATTGAGCACTGGTGAGCTCTTCGTTTAAATGTATATTTTGGGTTTTCCGGATTCCTATGAAATTATTTTACTAGATACCCTTAACCAATAAATAGAATATCTTATGCAAGATTCAGGTCAGTAGTAGGTGCAGTCGGATGACATGTGTACCCCACGCCTCACGCATGCATCATACGAAATAAAGTGTAATTTCAACATGCTTCTAATTATAATAACATTTAATAATTTGTCAAATGTTTTAAAATCATTGATGAATTGTAATGTAATAAAATTCAGTGCGCCTATACAAAATGTAAAACGAATGAATTGCAAAATCAGGACTATTTACCTGTCCTGCACACTGTCCATCTTCAACGGTCCATTTACTCCTCACAGCAAGAGTTGACGAGTGTACGGGCGTCATGCCGAGGGGGTGAAGCAGGCCCTCCTGACGGTCCGTCCTGAACTCAACGTGGTCCTGAACCCAGAGAAACCTCGCAGGAAAAGCTTCGAGATCACGCTGGTTGAGGGAGAGAGAGGTAAAGGTAAAGAAAGGTGTGACTGTCTGAAGAGTTCGAGCAACTCCTGCAGCGCGACGTTCCGAAGAGTTGCCCGAACTCTGCAGGCCGTCACACTGCAAGCTCGTCACACTGCAAACCCTCCATTTTCCATTGACCCCGCCTCCTGTGGCCCCCAACAGAGAGCATCCTCTGGACGGGGATCAAGAAGGGCCCTCCAGCAAGGCTGAAGTTCCCCGAGCCGGCTGTGGTGGTGGCGGCCCTGGAAGAGGCCCTGGATGAGGCCCTAGAAGAGGCCCCGGAAGAGGCCGTGAAGACAGAGTAGAGCCCCCCCTAGTGGAGGTAAGCTTTTTGACTCATGAAGTGACATCTGTGTTTTTATTGTTGTGTTTTGTGTCATTGATACAATATATGGCTTTAATGTATGTAATAAAAAAAAGGGTCTTGCATTACAATGACGCACATCGTAAGCATGGCTGGACCCGGGAACCCCAAACCCTGGTGTTGTTGACAACATGCTGATTCATGATTCACACTCGGTCAGTATGAATCATGATTGTATAGTGTGTTGGCAAAATAAACAATGCAATGAAAGATCCTTTAGTTGCTGTTAATTCTGTATTTTAGTGTGTTTGGGACTTGGAAAATCTATCAAATAATCCTTTTTACAGGATACTACTGAAAAGCGTGCTACTTTGAACATTATCATGTGTTAATATTATTGTTCAAAATACTTTTTCTCCATTTTCCTTTACAGCCCAATATTCCGGCTGCGTTGTCTTTGGAAGCCAAATGAAGAGGATGGACCAACGGGCGATGCCCAGTCCCTCCTCTGATGAGAGTGCTCCGAGGACTACCAGACATGGATATATGGTGACCTCTAGTGGTGTATCTCTGTTACACCATCTCCTTGGATGATCCTGCTGTTTTCCCTGCATAATGTTTTCGTGTTTTTTTTTCAATGTTTTTATGATTGTCATTGATAAATAAAGTTGTTTTTCTACACGTTTGTCTAGATTTTTGTAACGAAAGCCTGTGAATAATGGTACATTTTAATGATGTATTATATACATTAAAGCTATATTGTTATAGCAATACCAGTATGGGGTCAATGATAATATGAATATACTGAACACACTCCTTTAGGGACTATTTAATTTGGCATACTTCCTTGACTTGTACTCAACAAGTTCAAATTATATATATCTAATTATACGTTTGTTAATAAACCACATTTCTCACATGGACAAAATATCTAATGTTTCAGACTGTCCCAGAGGTCTGAAACAAGCAAAATTTGTCTCATAAGCATCACAGACTATAGGCTGGGCATCAGAGCAGCGTTCATATTACACCAGTCTATTAGACATGCAACACCACATTTATTTCCTAAACATTCACATCTAAATGGGTAAAATATTCACAATTTCATTCTAATCACAAATATAAAGTGTCATCCATACAAAAAGTGCATATTGTGCTCTTGTGGCCTAATTATGTATATTACAGCCTATTCAGTTCAACAAAATTATTTTGTGAACTCATGTACAAAAACAAGGTCTAATTGTTGAATTACAATACAGTTCCATCATTCTTTAATATCAAATAATTTACAACATAAAATGAATGAAAACACAGTTCCAGTTGGCTAAGCTTACAACCAGTCCACCAGACAGTCATCACAGACGGTCGCATCTAGTGTCGAACCACACGGATCTTGTCCGTCACACACTGCACTGTCTTCACCCGCTGCCACGGTCCACACCGAACGTGAGGAGGGACCGCACACACGGAGACCCCCGTCCTCCTCCTCTTCCCCCTGGCCCTCCCTCTGCTCCTCCGACCTCTGTGTCTGAGGGAGACGGCGAGCACGACCCCCAGCATGACGGCGGACGTCAGAAGGCACACTCCGAACACCAGTAAGGGTTTGTTCTCCAGGATCCGCGCGCAAATGGCGCACGACTCCTGTGACTCTCTGGACCCGCAGCTCTGCGTGCTGCTGCTGTTGTCGGCCGGGAATCCGCCTCGCTGCAGGATCTCTCGGTAGGCGGCGACCGAGGCCTTGGGTTTGGACCGGTGGTGGGTGGACGCAAAGAGGCCGAACTGCGGCGCGAGTCGGTCCTGAAGCTTCCACACGTAGAAGCCATGTAGGTTGACTCCGTCCAGCTGGCGAGCTGCGGAGCCAGCAGAGAACGAGAGGAGGATTTAGTTAGTAGTAGCATGAGACAAGCCTTTCATCGGGATTTTAATTGTCCAAAATGAACAATTAAATCATATTGATGGACTGTCTTTTCAAGTGACCTTTCGTGGACTGCGACGGATGGATAACATGATCACAACGGGGGTCAGGTCAGGGATTGGTGCATAACAGAACGGGAACATTGACCCTGGTGTGGCTGATGTTCTCATATCTGTGTTTTCTAGTTCTCCTTCTGTTTATGGTTTCAAAGGTTCCTCATAAAGTCTGTCTTTAAGAGTGCGGGGTCGTAAACAATAAAATCGGCCCGTGGCTCGTAACAAACAAATCAAAATACTTAAAACAAAATAAAAAGCTCTGCTGTACAGACGCTGCATGTGAAGGAGGCATTCGGCCGTCTCACCTTTGAGCGCCTCCTGCAGGTAGCTGCTGATGTAGTGCTGCCTCAGGCTGTCCTCCACCAGAGCCGGATCATCCACACCGCTGGCCGTGACCACGATCGGCAGGTCCCCGCCGTACCTCTCCGTCACCCAGCCCAGGAGGCTCCGAAGGCCCCAGGGCACCAGGGCCTGCCCCAGCCCCGACCGGGACCAGTTGGGATCCGAGAAGAGCAAGCAACCATGCGCCGGTCGCCGGGGCTGCTGCGGGTTTGGCTCGGCGCTCTGGGAGTGTGGATGTGGCGACGCCAAACGGGTGGTGAAGTGGTTGAGCGCGATAAAACCGAGCGTCCCTTTGAGAAGCTTCTTCTCTGATTCGCTGAAGCTCGGCAAAGGGGAGGAAGGGAGACCCCTCACCAGAGCTCTCTGCTCCAGGTAGATCTTCTCCACCGCTGTGAAGCCTGCTTCCCCACCTCGCTCCAGACGGGCAGCATCCAGTATCGGGTCTAAGAAGCGACCGAGTTCAAACAGGAGTAGTCTCTGGGCTGCTTCGGTGTGTGACTCCAGGAAAGGGTTGGCTGGTTGGGCCCAGTCGGCGTGCAGTGCCATGGACACCAGACCTCCCTGTTCACTGGCGTACTCCCCCTCATACAGTCTCCAGGCTTTGGCATGGGCCAGGAGAAGATTACGAGTCGCTTGGTGCTGCTGTTCCACTTTGGGGAACACGTCCACCAGTCTGTTCGGCTCGTTGATGGTGATCCAGTATCGAACCCAGGAACCCAACTCCCGGTAGCAGAGTGCTGTGTAGTCCCGGAAGGCCTCCCCTGTGCTCTGGTTCAGCCATCCCCCTGAGGCGTGCAGTGACTCCGGCAGCCCCAGGAAAGGGGCTCTGTGAGTGGGGTAGTAAAGGGTGACGACTGCTTCCAGGTTATGTTCACGGAGCTTGGTCAGGAAACAACGGTAGTACCTTTCAGGGAGAAAAACCACAAGAAATAGGATTAAGAATGGCTTTGTAATGAGAAACGTGTTTTTTTTTTAGCAAAAATGATATATTATTCTATATAAAAATTAATATTCTACCTCAGAGCCTCCGTGTTGACCGTAGAGAGGTCTCCCTGTGGGAGGATCAAGGACCAGTCGAGGCCGAAGCGGTAGTGAGTGGCCCCCGTCGAGGCGAACAGCTTGAAGTGGGCGTGGATGGTGGGGTAGTCGGTGCACTGGGGGGCTCTGGGTTTGACCCTGACCTCGGGGACCACATGCAGCCCTCCGTCACCGGTCAGGTTCCACCTGTACAGGTGAGGGTCCCTGAACTGAGGCGAGTAGGGATGGAAGTGGACCTGCAACAACAGCAAACTCAGATAACAGTTATGCAGTCGGTATCCTCAGCTTCATAGCATGCAACTGAGAGTATGTAATGCAGTCTATAAATATGAAAGTCTATTATTATTATTTTTAAAGTCGAAATTTAAAACTATAATATAATTCCTGCCTATTTCTGCCCGTCAGGAGATAATCTCATGCTGACGGTTGCGTTACCTGCAGAGTGGAGTCTGAGACGCCCCAGTGGAAGTCACAGGGAAACCGCCCAGTGATCTCCTGGGAGCTTTCATCGTCGGGGAAGCCGTTGTCACTGATCACGCGTCTGTAGTACTGCGCGGTGGTCTTGGGGACCCTGGTCCGGTTGGGCTGATTGAAGTCGATGTAGAACAGGCCTCGTCTCAGACTGTAGCCGTAGTTCCACTCGAACCCGTCCACCAATGACCAGGCGGTGTAGCCGATCACCTGCACGCCGTCAACCTTGATGGCTGAAACGTAGAACAGGACATTCATAAATGTCCTATGGATCTTAAAGGTGACTTGTTATACCACCAGGTGTGAGTGTGATTAGTGTGCAACGTTTCCTACAGTCCACTGGCTAGGCCGGTAGACTGATCTATCCAGCACACATCTAGGTGGACAGTGGACACGCCCACTTGTGATGTCAGAAGAGGCCGATTTTCAAAACGGCTCGTCACGGCTAATCACACTCACACCTGGTGGTATAATATGTCCCCTTTAATCCCGTTCTATTCCGTTGACACCTCCCCCTGTTTCTGACCCACTCACCTAGTAGGACCTGGTTGATGAACCGTTTCATCAGGTACATAGCGACCGTGTCCTCTGTTCCCACGGCAGCCTCGGAGAACCAGCCTCCCTCGGCCACCAGAACCCTCCGGTCCCCGTACTCCAGCTGGATCCACTTTAGGAGGCTCCTCAGGTCGGGGCTCACGGTCTGTCCGTATGGGACCAGGCCGCGGCTGAGACGGAGGTCGTTGGGTCCAAAGGACAGAGCGAAGAAGTCCGCCGTCCCCTTCACCCAGGCCTTCTCTTCAGGGGTGAACGTGGGGAGAAGGTCTCCGTGCTGGGACCTCATGGAGGCTGGGTAGTCGCCGTCCCCAAAGATGGGGTTGGCGAACCATCCAAGCACCGCCTCCATGGATCGCTGGCAGAGCTCCACGTGGGCCGGGGAGGCTGGCGTCCTTTGGGGGACGACCCAGTGGGAGCCTAGGACAACGGACACCTCCCCTCCCTGGGTCGGGCGGAACTGGTCGTCGTATGTGTGCCATGCTTTGGCGTGAGCCTGGAAAACAACATGGAGCAGGTTCTGACTATACTGCTGAAAAGGACAGTCGTTGTACTTAGTATGCATGACCAATAAGGGCAGTGGTGCACAGCAGATGACCACTGGTGCATGTCTCCCTTATTTCCTGCAACAAACATTTTCCTCATGTTAGTGTGTGGTGGACTTTGACCCACTTAGCCACGTGTCTATTGTACCCGGTCAGGCAATAATGTATAAAGTATTGTAGGGGCAATCATCTCTTACACATAGAATCTGATTGCACCCTATTCTAAAATAAAATCTGTACAATAATTAAAAAATAATTGAGGTAAGTAATAAGCCAGACCACTTGAGTTTTATTTACTATGTCTGCTTACTATGCATTGCAAATTTATTCACCAGCAATTTACACAAATCATGTTAAATTTAGTGAAAGTCGTTTCTAATTTGACTTAAATCCAAGAAAATATGTAGTCCCTAATCACAGATTAAAGTTAATAAAATATCTTCTGGGATACTCTCAAAGTACAAACAGACTTTGACCTTGTTATCGACCCCGTCTGCATCCCCAAAGCCGCCACCCCCCCCACACCCCCCGGCCTTCTCTCTTTAACTCACCCTGATCAGGTTGTGGGCGACCATGAGGGGGACCGACAGATCCTCCCCCTTCTCCCCAGGCGCGTGCAGCCCCGTCCGGTACCCCTGCACCGCCACCAGATAGGGGTTATGAAGGGTCAGCCAGTGCTTCACCTCATTGCCAAACGTCCGGAAACAAAAGGCGGCGTATCCTTCAAACAGATCCACCAGCTCCTCGTTCTTCCAGCCTCCGTAGCGCGCCTGCAGCGCCAGCGGCAGGTCCCAGTGGAAGAGGGTCACGATGGGCGTGATGCCCCGCTCCACCAGCCTCTCCACCAGCCGGCGGTAGTGCTCCACGGCCGCAGCGTTGGGCTCCCCCCCGGCGTCTCCGTCGGGGAAGAGCCTGGGCCAGGAGAGGGAGAAGGAGTAGGCCGTCACCCCCAGGTACTCCAGCGCCTCCACGTCCTCCTCCCAGCGGGCGAAGCTGTCGCTCGCCACGTCGGCGTTGCCGCCTCCGTCCGCGGAGTGAGTGTGGAGGTCCCAGACGGAGGGCCCCTTGCCGTCTCGGTCCCAGGCCCCCTCGGTCTGGAAGGCGGAGGTCCCGGTGGACCAGAGGAACCCGGGGGGGAAGGTGTCCTGCCGGAGGGACCCGGCGTGGGGGCTGGGGTCCGCGCTGGGCTGCTGCCACAGCCGCCGCCCGCCGCCCGCCGTGTCCGGGCCCCCCATCGCCAAGGCAACGGAGAGCCAGATGCACGGGAGGGGGAGGGCGGATATACGGTTCAGCATCCCGGGAATAGTGTGCCCTGCTTCAGTAGAGGGTCCAAAGTGGGGATGAGGTCCTGGGCGAGGGTGTCAGCGGTTCACTTAAGATCAAACCGGTTCATGTCGGTGAGTGGAGCGGAATCGCTCCGGCGGAGGATGGAGTCGTTCGGCTGGTGCAGCCGAGGAGTGGGGGTGTGATGCATCTGACTGCCTAGCCTTTGCTCTCTCTCCCTGGGTGTTCATGTGCTCTCCTTTAGCCCCTCCCTGCCACAGAGTGTATGTTCGCACAACACCGAGTCATAAATCCATGTTCTACACCAGATAGGACATAAGTTGGTTTATTGCCTACTAGCCTTAACACGTTCCAACGTCATTCCCAATCTTCCCCTTTCAGTCCACCCTTTCCCTTTCCTCTTGATAACAAACACACTCTCTCTATCTCTCTCTCTCTCTCTCTCTCTCTCTCTCACACAAACACACACACACCTTCTATAAGTATGTTGTTACTCTGAAGGAGGTTAATTTGTTAATAATTAGCTTGTACTCTGATCTTTCAAGTGCCTTACATTTCATTTCAGGTCCGAAACACACACAGAGATACATGTGGCGCTCTTGAATCCCCAAACCATACCCGTCTGAACGGCCCTATTTTATTTGATCAGAATCCTGTTTCTCGACTCAAGCCCGTCTGTCAATAGCCAGTTAGAGTTTGAGATTCGATTTCAGAGACCTGAAATATATGATCATATTTAGGGTTTGGCCGGAACAATATCACCTGCAGAAGTGCAGAGGGTACTTCTGCATGCATGCATGCATGCACGCACGCACGCAGGCAATCAGGCGCGCGCGCGCACACACACACACACACACACACACACACACACACACACACACAGTCTTAATCGAATAGGAAGAAACAAAAACAAAGTCGCACTCGGTGGTTTAATGGCCGGATTACGCCATCCATGTCACGAGTCCTCCTTCGAGATTTGATCAAAACAAGACATCCCAGCTAACAGCCCAGTTAGCTTTGGCCCCATGCAGCACCTGCTGAGTGATGGCCACGGCCGAAGGGCTGTGGGCCAAACAAATAAAAGGTGTCATTTGAAAGTAATTTAATGCCTAGTGCGTCTCCACCTCCCCAGCCCTGTTGAGTGTCTGCGTCAGATAACTAAGCCTCTATAGCCAAGATACGACACGCACTATGCCATTAAGAGACCTATTGTGACTCATTGTGTCTATTAGGACCCATTGTGTGGCTGTTTTTCTTATTTGTAAGTCGTTATTTTCACATTTAGCAGAAATTAAATGTACCATGTAATAAAAGTAACGTGAGGAGGAAACAGTTTCGTTTTTACAGCCATTTTCTTCAGAGACAACTCGGAAGGTGTTGTCCTGGTCGTGTTAGAGCCCGTACCGCAACACCCGATCCCCTCCAAGTACCACCAGCTCCAGAGCCTGATGAGCAGGCACGCCTACTCGGAGTGGCCCCAGAAGAGCAGCCAGCACCGGTCCTTCTGGGCCAACCTCCGAGCCCTGTGAGCGTACCTGTGAGGCGCTCCACCAGTCAGTGAGCTGGGGGGGGAGCTATGGGCAGGAATGGAGGAGTAAGCACCGAGGTAGACGAGGGTGGGAGCCCTACATCTGCTGCCAGGGGGTCCACATCCACAGCCTACTGACCCCCACTCCCGTTAGAAGCTTCTCCTTTGTCGTGAGTCCCTTTTTAAGCCCTTCAGTATCCGTTCCCCACCGCCCAGATCCAAGTCCAGTTTGTGTTGGTTGCTATATTCTTTTTGTGTAATTTTTGAATAAAAAAAAAACCTTTCCTGTACCTTCCTTGTGGAGCATGTCATTTCAGAACAAGAGAAACAGAGAAAGAATTTAGCCAAACAGCAGTATTTAAAGTAGGTCCTAGCTTAAGGGCGGGGTTTAACTTATGGGAATGATTCAGATCTTCATAAATCAACAGTCAAATCAAGATTCATCATTTGACTTTTAATGGAAACATGTATACCAACCAACAGTATATAACGTACAAAATACACGTACACTAAACAGTGCCAAAAATGTGTTTGAATTAGTTGAATCAATTATCTGACCCTCACAATCGCAAAGGAGCCACACATATAAAAATAATTGTGTTTGATGAAACTTAACTTCAAACTTCTTGAAAGACCAAAGAGCCAAAAAGCGGACCTAATTACGATAGAAAAACGATATTAAATACATATTTACTCTCCAAACAAGGATCCATGAAGAAAGAAAAGTTCACGATCAATGTTTGTGTGTGTCTGTTACCTATAAGTGTACGTGCACGTGTCTGTGTAGCACGTCGGTCTCCAATGAAAACCCCAGCCAGCTATCCGTTACGCCGGAACGACCACAGTCTCTAGGGGCCGGGCTGCAGACCCCAGAAAACAGGCGTACGTGATCCACCGTCTCCTGCTGGGAAGCGTAGTTCTTGTGGTTCCCCGCGGTCACGGGAGAGACTGGATGATCATGATCTTCTCGTTGAGGCAGAAGCGGTGGAGGACCCCCAGAAGGTTCTCTCCGCAGCGCGACACCTGCCGCTCCATGGCCAGCCTGAAATCCTCCTTCACCCCCTTGGTGATGCCTCTCGTCACCGTGTGGTGTCTGCAGGGTCAGGTGAACACGGGCATGACACCGGGGCACTCCCTTATGGTACTCTGAATTACTAGTACTGGTCATGGTAGTCAATGGTGTGTGTGTATCCTTAGCATAGAAGCTAAATTAAGTAATGTATATTATGAGTAATACAATTATATTTCAGAATCATTTTGTTACATAATTCATTATTTAAATATTTCGATTCAGATGATCAAAAGTGAACACAATAAGCACATTCGCAAATGAAATAAGGATACGTGAAATGGCATGGCAAAATATAAAATAAATAAACCTAGAACAACAACAACCACAACAACAACAACGACGACAACGACGACGACGACAACAACAACCACAAGTTGCAAATTGATGACCACGGGAAGGCGAGCAATGGATCAAATTCAAAAAGCAAAATCAAAGACAGAAACCCTTACGGAGAAAAACAACAACAACTAGCTCTCGATGCAGAATGTCCGGGCCAAAGTATAGCTGAAGGCGGTAGGGTTCGGGAGGGGAGGCGGCGAGACCGTGACGTATGGCATGAGGGGAGGGTGACCGGTGATGGTGGTGGTGGGGGGGGGGGGGGAGGGGGGGGTGAGGGATGGTCTCTCTGAGCGGAAGGGCCAGAGGTACCTGTCTATGGTCTGGGCCCCTTGTAGCAGGAGGGTATTTAACTCCGCCCCAGCCAGGGCGGGACTAGGGTTCCTGAGGGACATCAACATCCGAGTCACAACCGGCAGTCAGTGAGGGACGCGTGCAGGCATCGTCATCATTACAACACTGGATGTGGCACGGCAACAGGGGCGTGGCCGCGTGGCCGGCGCCACTTCTTTACAGTCATAAAGTTAAACATATTTGATTCAAATCCTCCTGCACAAACCCTGCTTACACACCATGGGAGAGGGGGGCGATGTAGGGGAACTCTGTGCCCGCATTGACCAATAGGACTTCAACGTCATCATCATCATCGCCGTCCCAAACCAATGATCCTCGAGAGAAAACCCAACGGCAGAACAGAACGGGCGTGGCGGGCCAACCGAAAAAGGGGTCTCGTTAGGTGGGCGGAGACTCACTTGATTAGTATGCCCTGATTGGGCAGCAGCTCCAGCTGGATCCGCCCCCCTTCCGGAGTGCGCAGGTAGGCAAACTCCTCCAGCATGTCGATGTCTGAACCATGAGCTCCAGAAAATAATGCTTTATAATAAAATAAATCATAACAAAGCGCGCGCGCACACACACACACACACACACACACACACACACACACACACACACACACACACACACACACACACACACACACACACACACACACACACACACACACACACACACACACACACACACACACACACACACACACACACACTTTGGCAATAGAAGGATACTGGTGACGTAGTTGAAGAAGTTCTCGTACTGGAAGCTGGCCTGCTGGATGATCTTGTCCAGCGCCTTGAGGAACAGGCTCTCGCCCTGGGGCCAGTCGTGCTGCAGCAGAACCACTACGTGGCCCAACGACAGGTCGTCACGGCTGTCTGTGAACACACGGAGCTGGCCGCCCGACAAACGGGAAGAGGGTTAACTGTAGCTCTGCTCATGTGCATGTGCGTATCGTATGCATTATCCATCCTTACAGATTTATTTTTGCATTTCTTATGCTATTATTTAACAATTATTCGCGAATGCAAAGTGATTAGTGGGGCTATTCCCCACTTATCACAGAGCCTAAGGTGAATGATAGTTTTAGTATATACTACACGTGAACACTCCAAAAATAAACAAGATAACACTTTTTTGCCGCAAATTATTATTATTATTATTTATTCATTTTTTTATTAGCGTGACGAGGTGGCCCTCACATGTGGAAAACAATATCCCGAGTTTGAGATCTCAATCATGCGATATTATCCCGATAATATCCCGAGATAGCGAACCAATCAAATTGCACCATTTTAGGAGGTTCACGTGTTGCACATACTAAAGAGTGATGGACAGGAAGGTATGGGAGAGAAAGGGGAGGACATGCAGCAAAGGACCACGGCCAGGAATCAAACCCGGGTCGCTGCGGTCAGGACTGAGCCCTAATGGTCCGTGCTCTACCCAGTGAGCCACCGGGGGCGCCCCTGTACTATCCATCCACCGGACTCACCTTGAAGCAGGCGAACATCAGCTGCAGGCAGAAGGGCAGGATGGCCTTGCTGGTGCAGGGCAGCAGTCGCAGGTCGCTTCCTGGTGGAGAGAGAAACACGCCCGTCACTCTGGATCCTATTACCCTAAGGCCTCGGGTGTGGGTCGCACGTCAGCGTGGCGGCGAGGGCGAGGGAGTGAGAATCGTCGGTCGTGCCGGCGACGTGCTGCTGACCTTTTCTGGGTTTGTTCTTGGCCTTGCCCTGCTCCTCCGGGGTCTTGACCGGCTCGTGGGTCGGGGGCACCAGCCCGCCCACCACGTCCAGAAGCTTCTCACAGGCCACCTGAGGAGACATCACCGTCGTACGGAGTGACATCAGCAGGGGGTCGCTGTTTTCCTATGGGAATGCGAGAGTGCCGAGTGTGCACCGACCCTGTACTCTCCCAGGGCGTAGTGGCAGGAGGCCTGCTGGATCAGGGCCCTGCTGCCCTCCAGGCTGGCCTGTCCCGAGGGACTCTGCTGGCCCGGCTGAGGCTGCTGCACGGCGGCCATCTGGTGCAGGCTCGACAGCGCCTTCCGGTACTGACCCTGAGGGACGCCACGTGCGGCAGGAGACATGTGACTCACCTGCTCTGACGCTATGTGCTCACGGCTTCGGGACGGATGATTTTCTGGTGTATGCATGGGGGGGGGGGTGATGTGGTGCGCTGACACTTGCCTGGTATATGGTCATGTCCGTGAGGAAGATTCGGAACCACAGCCAGTTTTCCGTCTTCCACGAAGCACAGATCTTCTTGAACTCTGGGGGACGAAATCAAAGTTGACATTCCCCAGCATGTTATGGTTTATTCATTGTTTTGAATAAGTTTTTGTTAAAGCTCAGCCCAAAGTGATATACAGCAAAAATATGGTCTCAATTTATTTCAATGAGTAAGTGTGTGTGAGAGTGTGAGTGTTAGTGCGAGTACGAGTGTGAATATGTGTGTGTTACCGGTCTCCAGGATCTCGTGGGAGTGCAGAAGCTCCCAGCTCTCCCTCGCCATGCGGAAGCTCTCCAGTGTCTCCGACCAGCCGGGCATCTCCGTCCTGTTTACCAGAATGTGTCGGCCACGCCCCTTTCCAAGACCCTCCTCATCATCAGAGCTCTGAGGGGAAAACACACACATCAAGCAGCTATTATTTTAAACATACACGGTAATATATATATATTTTAGACGTCCGTGTCTCCTAGTGTCTGTGTGTGTGTGTGTGTGTGTGTGTGTGTGTGTGTGTGTGTGTGTGTGTGTGTGTGTGTGTGTGTGTGTGTGTGTGTGTGTGTTTGTGTGTGTGTGTGTGTGCACATACATACACACTTCTCGTCTTAAATGTGGTCTCTGATAATTGTATGTACATAATACAACATGTAATAACTGCATCATGATAGAAACACAAATAGCTACGCATATTACAATATCATTAAAAAAAATCCTCTGTCAAATAAAGCAGCTAACAGATGGAGAAGCTTACAACCTTTAACCACCAACGACATTAACCACCGTGCTACATCTTAGTCATCGGCCACACAGCTAGCTAACACCTGACCTTCATCAGCGCCACCCCGCCGGGCTGCCCTACGGACCCCTCCTCTCACCGTGGTCTTCTCCCGCCCGTCCGCCATCTTGCGCTTCTTGTGTCCGTGTTTGCCGGGCGCCCGCTCCGCCTCCAGGTCGCTGTACACCAGGCTCAGGTCCTCCAGCAGGATCCAGGGCCCCGAGCTCAGCGCGTTCAGACCTGCCGCGGGGCACACAACGGCACCGGTCAAGACCCTCTCACGGTGGCGGAGCCCAGGGATGTGTTAGAGCACTGTTTCCCAAACTTTTTTCCTGGGGACCCATTTTTTTAAAATTACAAACCATCGCGACCCAATAAACAATAGGCCTAATCTATAAAATCACGAGAAGAACAAATTTGTGCATAAATTAACATTCCTGAAAGTTTTTGCTGCCATTTCGAAGAAATAAATCAAAACTTTGTTTTATGCACTTGTTATTGAAAATATATTACACATATTAAATACTCGGCCCTAAATGAGACCAAATAAATGCATTTAGGCGGAGTTCACATCTCCTTGTTTTGGCTATCTCATTGTTGTTATTTCCTCTCACAATGTACTTTAGCCTTTCAACTAGATTCAATGTTATAAGTAAAATGATCAGAACGATACAAACATTCAGTACTATCAAACACATGCCTCTTGTTGAAAGTTTTTTAAATGCTAATGTGTAAAAAATATATACTTTTTATTTTATTTCATTTTTTAAGTTCAATTTATTTGGCGACCCAATTCAAATCTCCCGCGGCCCACATGTGGGAAAGACTATGTTAGAGAGTGGTCGTCTTAACTCCGGAGATAGAGCGGGTTGACTTGTCTCCTCTTAGCTGTCCCTGAGCAAGACATCTAACCATAACTGCTCCCAATGAGCTGGATGTCGGCTTGCATGTTTGACTCCACCGTCGGTATGTGTATAAATGGTTGCAAGTCGTAAATGTTGATTGTGTTCACCATTCCCAAAACCCTATAGAGGGTTTGTGGACGACTCTGTGCTAAATAGTGTCACTGCGTTGTTATTTCATGTTATCATCAAGCCTTAGATCACGACATCCCACCACTGACCAGCAGATGGGTATCATAACCTATTTAACACCAGCGCCGTGTCTTACTGGAGACAACAAGGTATCACAAGATTCAGTTACCGGAGATTGCTTCGTGTAGGGATGCCCAAAAATGTGCAACCGTTGCAAAAAACAACAAGGACCGATAAAGCGCCAACAGACGCGGACTGACCCTGGAAGAGGGCGGGCTGCACGACGGAGGCGTACAGGAAGGCGCTGCGGAACAGAACCAGCACCGAGCATGTGACCATCTGGCTGCAGTAGCGCGCCCGCATCTCGCCCTCCAGGCTGGGGAGGTAGCGGCACAGCTCCTTCACCCTCTGCAGCAGCTCCACGTAGCTTCTGGCCGCCACGGAGAGACATAGAATATAGATATAGATCATATAAATATAGATACAGAAAGGGAGATGCACATATATACGTAAATACAACGAAAGGGGGGGGAAGGAGAGGGCGGGCGCAAAAGATGGAAGAGAAAGAGTCAGATAGAGATGGATAGAGAGAACACAATACCTTAATCAGCGAAATGTGAAGTCTATTACCATAATAAAGACTGCAACGCAACACATTCACACTGTACCTCGCAGGCACAATCCAGTACAGAGCACATCTGTGTTTACACATCTATGTTCTGTATAATATCCCCTGTGTTATTGTGATCTAAAGGTTTGCTGTTCTCCCCCACCGTGAAAGACACCACATGTATTCAGTCTACGGTCAGCCGCATGCCATTCACAGGCTGGGGGTCACATGATGGAGGAGGAGGAGGTAGGTGGAGCACCTCTGTCCCTTGTCCCCCTGCCACTCGCAGCGCGCCCCGACCACGGCCAGGATGTCCAACAGCCTCTCCCACGGCTCCGTCACCATGGAGGACTTCTCCGACAGGCCCTCGATCACGTAGCGCTGGGGCCCGCGGGCGCCGCTCGGGGACTTCAGCGAGCCCACCTCGGGGGCGCCTGGGAGAAGGATGGGGGACGATGTGGACACAGTTGACAACGGCAGGAAACTGACTTTCCCATTTATTGTGACACTGGCAACTTCGACGCGATCCAGCAAAACAACTGAAATCAAAACAAGCTCCCAGCATGATGAGGGATACCCGTTTAACCGTTAGAAATGCAGTTAAACTGGGTTTGATGTTGTAGTTTGGGTACGTGGGCTACATGGAGACGTTTACCCTGCATCTGTCCGTCCGCTGAAGGGCTGCGGGCAACGTAGCCGATGTAGAACTCTGCCGCTTTCAGGATGTACTTCTGCAGCAGGCTCGCAGGCAAGCGCATGTCCACGTTGTTTATGATCAGTGGAAGGACCTCACACACTGCACACACACAGACAGCACAGGTTGGCAACGGTATTCAGGCCTGGGTTGTCTTTTAAATAGCTACATATAAAATAAAATGCTCTGACACACATATTTATATATAAGAGATTTTATACACATGCATATTCATGTGTAATATAGTACATTATACACAAACAAATACATCATCTGAATAATTTAGTATTATATAAAACACAAGTATATATATTATATTTATAATATAGACAGTCAACAAACACACAAAATATATTTATATGTATAACATATTATACACACAAATATATTGATAAAGCATAGTATATAATCTAATACACACTCATAGGCATATATATATATATATTTATATACAATATAGTATAATATACACATTTATCTGTAAAATATACATTATACATTTACACACACACGCATACAAGTTTATCATATATTATGTAGTAATTGACTGACCAAAGAGTTTTCTGAAGCAGTTGACGGGGTTGTCGATGTTTTCTGACACCTCAGCCTCCAGCAGTGTCTCTCCGAGGTTCACCTAAAGGTTCAACAGACACGTACATGAGTCCTAGCTCTCAGGGCACGTATTCTTCTGACATCGTGTGTGGATGTCCATCACATGTCGTCATTCATGCAAGTCGCCACATACTCCGTGTTGGACCACTGATTCCGGGAAGCGCTTGAGGAGAAGGAGCAGCATCTCTGCCTTCTCCAAAGTGTTGAAGCACTGCTCTGTAGCCTTGAGTAGCATCTCACACTGCACGCGACCAGGCAGGGTCTCAAACAGTCCTGGAACACACACACACGCACAAGCACACACACACACACACACACACACACACACACACAGTCAGTGTTCAGTCAGAGATCAGTCAGTTATCAGTGGCTTTTTTGGTTAGATTGAATCGCAACAGTAAAAAGATCCCTTACCTCGGAGGAACAGCGCATGTTTGTCCTGACAGTCACTGCGCAGGGCAGCTGTGATGACACTAATTTCACGCCAAACTACGGGCTGGTCAGGGAAGTTTATAAACCTGAGGGACACACCACGTAGGAGAAAAGTTCAGACATAGCCCATAACATTTGTCATGCATCTATGGTCACAAGACGAAACGCTAATGCCAAACTCCCAAACAATACTTACATGTCATACAGTAATCTGCCGGCCGAAGCGGTCCTCTCCGCATTCCTCTCTATCGTATACATCTCGTACTGCAACAACAAAGCCACAAAAACATGAGACATGTGCAGATGACAGCTGGACCGCTGCAGAACGTTTCACATTATACCAGAGGTTTACAAGAACTGAATCATGTGCCCTACCGCAAGTCAAGCCCATTATACACATTTAGTCTGAATACTGGTGTACCTGTATGTTGAAGTCTGCGGGGTACAGGGTCCGGGCGGTGATCAGCCATGCCTTGGCTGCACACGGGTCATCCGAGACCAGCTCCCGAGCCCTCTTCACCAGGAACTCGCAGTCCTTCTGAGCCGACATCCCACTTAAGATACTTTAGTCCCAGTGAGGAAGGTCAATAGCAAACGTGACGTACATGTATGTGTGTTTAAGGGCTTCCTCGTGTTACACTTTCGTGCTCATGTGGCGAGACTTGTAATCATGCATTCATCTAAAAAATGTGTAATCGTATAACAAAAGTATTGTCCGGTTGCCATTCAGACGTCTTGATGACGTCATCGTGCAGTCGCAGCGCAAGTGACGTGAATCGCCTACTTGTGTGTGCGCCAACGGCGCCATCTAGCGGCGCGGAACGAACACGCATGCGTGGAACCGAGACAAGTCGAGTTAACGGTGTTGAAGAGAGCTTACATATTTATTGTTATACATATTTATATATATACAACGAGGGTTATCTCTATGTTAGAATTTTCTATAAATAAAATAAATAAAAACAAGTGCCGAAAAAGCGGCAAAGAAAAACATGTCATCCTGTGCCCACAGCTGGAGAGTTGCGCATGCGCCGGAAATGCGCTGTCAGTAGCCAGGGCACTGAGGACACGATCTGTACCGCTGGCCAGGACAGCTGTGTACCAACAACCTTCTGCGTTTAAAGTCGGAGGACATATCTCATAGTACACGGCAAGTAAAGTCTGATTTATTAAAATAGTCCAAATCTGGCCTTTCAAACCGTCCGCTGATCCTTCCTAGTGCCCATACGTCAAGGCTCCCTTCTGCTTCCAGTACAGGCCCGCACAGATACGTGTTTTAAATGTAAAATACCCATGATTGACCTTCATTTAGGGACAGGATTCAACGCAGCGTTCGTTTATATATCACTACAGTTCCTAGTTGGGAACCCAGACATGTATTTATGCCTGCTAAGGTGCTAGCAGCTTAGCTGTTAGCTCATGTTTGAATGGGCGGAGGATCTGTCATGCCAACAACACCCCATGTTCCCGGACTGGCCTTGCACTGCCCTTGGGTCGCTTCAGACGGCTGGTTTAGTGGTGGTGGATCGTTGGACTTGTCAGCACGCTGGCCAACTCAATCCTGAAGTGCAGAGATATTCGGGCCTGGTAAAAGGGCGTATCGTGTGTTTAAAGCAGTCGGGTTATCTCCCCTGCACACACCTTAGGGAGAACGAACGATCATGGTCATTTGTTCACGTTTTGAAAGACCGACCACCCACTTTGAGATCATTTTTGCAACTTAATGCTCGCTGTAGGCGGCTGATCCTTGACCTCCAATGAACCTTAATGCTGTCCGACGCACATGAGACGTCAAAAATAGAATGAGGCTATTTTAAAACAAACACATTGCTGTATGTACGTTAAGCTTATTCATATACCACATATATGAATAGTGATGTCCTGGATACGTTGTCGTTGCCCATGCACATTATTGACCCGACGTTTCACTACTATGTATACATTTGAAAATAAATGTTCGACCAAAAACAATGATATAACATCTGTATTATATTTCAATATCATAATAATAATAACACGTCACTCATGGTGATGTCTTAACAGGTTTCCCAACGCTGTGATGCGCAGACGTGATGCTGAGGAGTAAACCCAGGTTGTGGTGGGGTTAGCCGTCTATGGCTGTTACGACCATGGACCCAAAGCCAGTCCCTCAGTCCCAGGGCGCCCTGGGTGAAGGATGCAGCTCCCTGCTGCCCGCGGGGGGCCTGGGCACCTGGCTCGGGCCGCATGGGAAGCACTACGCGTGCGGCTCCATCGCGGCCTTCACCAACATCGTGATCACGTTCCCCGTCCAGAAGGTGCTGTTCCGCCAGCAGCTGCATGGCGTGCTGGCGGTGGAGGCGGTGCGCCAGCTCCAGAGGGACGGCCTGAGGAACCTGTACCGGGGCCTGCTGCCCCCGCTGCTGCAGAAGAGCACCACGGTGGCCATCATGTTCGGCCTGTACGAGGACTTCTCCCGGCTGCTGCTGGACCGGGCGGTCAACACGGGCGTGCCGGAGCTGTTCACGCGGAGCTTCGCCGCGGCGCTGGCCGGGACCACGGAGGCCATCCTCACGCCGTTTGAGCGCGTGCAGACTCTGCTGCAGGACCACCGGCACCACGGACGCTTCAACAACACGTTCCACACCTTCCGGACGCTTCTGAGCGAGCACGGCGTCCGCGAGTGCTACCGGGGCCTGGTGCCCGTGCTGCTGCGCAACGGGCCCAGCAACGTGCTCTTCTTCGGGCTGCGGGGGCCCATCAAGGAGCAGCTGCCGCAGGCCTCCAGCGGGCTTGGCCACATCACCATCGACTTTGTGTGCGGCGGCGTGCTGGGCGCCGGCATGGGGATCATGTTCTACCCGCTGAACGTGGCGAAGTCGCGGGCGCAGTCGCAGGTGGGCGGGGAGTTCCGGTCGTGCGGCGAGGTGCTGCAGACGGTGTGGCAGGAGAGGGGCGGCAGCGTGGCCAAGCTGTTCCGCGGAGCCCAGCTCAACTACCACCGCTCGCTCATCTCCTGGGGCATCATCAACGCCACCTACGAGCTGCTGCTTAAGGTCATGTGAGCGGCGGGCCCGGGGTGAGGGTCGGGTGAGGATGGAAGGGAAGTGATTCAGAACAAGGTGTGGAGTTGACAGTTGATTGAAAGGAGGTGTGGCCTCGGGTCCAACGCAGGAAGCATTGAGGTTTGTCCGAACACAACAGAAGTTCAAAGTTGGGGTTCCACGACTTAGGGAAGACAACATTCAGGGGGAAAGAACATAACTGCCATTATTACATTTTGCTATTGTTGCGGAATTTAAATGACATGTGCTTAAGCCTGAATAACCGAAAATATCTTGTTCAAGGGTCCAATTGACATAGCCTACATTAGACCCTCTGGGCCTGCATTAATTTTGGGAGCAAAATTCTTTCAGGCATTTGTCAGAAATCTCAAGGATTAGTTTCTACTTTGTTTGTTTGTTGAGTTGTTTTGTTTCAATTTGACCAAGATCAGTTGCTGTGCAAAGTTGCGACCTACCAGGCCACCGAACAAAATCAGCAGAACAAATGTATTGATGAACCCCATCATCCATTCTAATAAAACGTTCCCATTTTCACACATCTATGCCAATCAGACTAAATATTGAATTGTTTTTGTCAAACAGTGTCTGTCCTAGTTTCTTATCCTAAGTGCTACTGCTAGTGTGGTTGTGTATTTAAGTTTTGACCAAGTGCCCACTGATGTATACGTTTGTAAAATATACAGTGATGTATAGCCCAGAACCTGATTTTAACTGTAAAGACACATATATTTGCAGGCATTGATTCACGATATTCTGTCAAATGACAATGCTAAATTGCTTTGCCACTCTTGACACTTAATTTTGTTTTGATTTTTCACCTGCAGTTGTTAAATAATATTTGATATATTACATACTTTATTTGGAACCAGTCCGAATGCGAGCAGATTTGTCCTGCTTCCATTACACATTGTTGCTTTTGCTCTCTCGCTCCGTATTTCCCCTTATATTCTGTGCTCGCTCGCTCTCCTCCCTGCCTGTAACTCCTGTAGACATAATGGGCTCAGATTTCAAGCCTGAGTAGAGGCAGCCGCCAGACTGTAGTTCATTCCGGACGTGACAGCCCAGTGAGGAGAGGCTGGAGGGTGATGGAGAGAGAGGTTCATATTCAGTGGCACACAGGGCTCCAGCTGCCGTTTCACCAGACCTTGTGACCCATCTATTTGTTACTCCCACCCTGGTAAGCACAAGTGTGTCTGTAAGTATTTCGGCTGGCTGCGGCTTGCTGCAGGATAATGAACAACGCTGCACTAATACCAAAAACGAGATGACATCAAATGTATGCATGTGTAATCGTGACTTCCGTGTATTGTTTTACGTTTTCTACTAAAGCGCGGGTTTTGAGGAGATTTTTTTAAATATCTTAACTGACTGAAGGCTCTGAGCTTAATTCAAAGTTCAATAGAAATAGTGATGGATTGCTTACAGTTAGTATCTGATTAACTACATATATCAATTCATATATCTCAATCACAGCAATGTATTGAATAAAAATAAATAGCATAAAAATGTGTTGTCATCTATTTCTATTAAAGGATCTCCATTTGTGTTTGGTGACCTATGCTCCACTTCCTGTCACGCCCTTCTCTATAGGGGCTCAACGCTGCACCTATTGTGCATTCTTACCTTACTTGATATATGTGTTGCCCTTATTGAAACATACACATAAACCATGCAAGAAAGTGTCAAAACTACACGTTTGTATGATTGTGACATTGACTACAACACAACAACACACTTACACATTTAAAAGCCATTGGTGGCGCAATAATGAAGTGCCCATATCCTATATCTATTTTGAATTGGATCCACAAAAGCTGTTGTCCAGCTGGCAGCGGTCAACGTGTCTCTGCCAGGCCAGCGGTGTTAAGAACTTAGACTGTGTTCATGATCAGATTAAGGTCAAGGCAATCTGACAAGTGGAGCTTGGTCTGGAGATAGCTAAACTGCTGCTGGCACCGCTCCTCTTAGATCCGTTGAAATGGCTGTCATTGGATAATTTCTTCTATTAATACAGCAAAACGATTGCATTGATGTTTGACTGGTCTCACAAATCACAGTCTGATGGCAGACAGGAAACAAGACCAGTCCCCACTTGAAGTTCTGGTTCTGTCCTAGACTCTGTGCCGTCTCCCCCTAGAACATCTGCTATAATGTAGGACTGCTGGTCCAGAGGTTAATCACAAACCTGCCTTGGCACTCCTGCACACACCCAAAGAGAGCATGCACGTAGAACTACACTCTGCACCCTAATGGAAGGAAGTATACAATAAGAAGTGGTGGATACATACACACAAATCCTTAAGTCAATGTAGGCTGTGCAAATCCATCTTAGGATAATAGGCCTGTATGCTGCCTGTCTGCTGTTTACACAAGTACAGTGTCAGTTTGCAGGAATGTGAGGGGTATCAACATGTCTTCAAGAACTTGGCAGCTTTCTGGACGCCTATGGAGAAAACTACAGCAACCAGCAGTTGAACTCGGCAGGTTTTTATCACAATGGTCGTCAGTAAATGAAGTCAAACACCACACGCTATTATGTTTTTGTTAATGTGTGGTTTATTTTCTTACATTACATACATTTCTTGGTACATCAGTGTTATTTGTGTTGGGTATGAAAGATGAAAAAAAAAAAAGCCTTACAAATATTAAATGTTTTGTTACACTTTCACTTTACCTATAGAAGAACAATGGTGGGGGGGGGGGGTCCAGACTTGGAAGCTTTTTTCTAAGACGTTCATTAAGTTCTGCTTAATGAACAGGTTGTGTCTGAGGTCCTCTTCCATTCATCCTACAAGGAAACTAGCAAGCGGATGTAGCAGTCCTTTGCATTAAAGAGCGGTAAACAGCCATATCTGTAGGCCTTTTCCTTCAAAGAAAGAACAGAGCATTTCCTTTTTTGCCCCTCAGCATTTCAGGGGATTTAAATAAGTCTTTCATTGTCTCTGACAAACCACTAATGTTGACTAAGTTCAAATTGGTCATGTTTTGATCTACTTTGTGCCATGGGTGACGATTCTGAGTCCTTCTCTTGGGTAATTAACAAGTGGGTATCATGTGACACAGATGAGTTCATTACTGGAAACTGTGCATAAGCAAACCGATCAAGCAATATCACTCTTTTACTGACAGTTTCACAGACAAAATAGACAGAAGTCGTTATTAAAAATCATTAATGCCATGCAACTTTGCATAACGTTGCAATCTGTAATGCAGTTAGTACTAGAACCAAGACCAAGACAATCATTCCAAACAGAGGTCTCCATAGCATCAGAGACAAACATAACGAAGATGCTGTTTTCTTTGTTTAATTAAAACACAACAAAAACATTTAAATTATATTCAGGGGGAAGGTTGCTTATGTTTGCATAGCCATAAACTAAGGATGAGCGGACTAGGATCTAAACATACAGTGTGTCCATAAATATATGTATACAGGTCTGACTCCAACATAAAGCAGTCAATCACTTGATCGTTGTGTTATCTAATGAGTGTGCACTCAGATGTTGCGAAATTGTCAAGCAAAACGTTTGTGGCTCAGTGTTTTAAGACTTTGGATATTTGCTACATCTAGGTTAAGTTTAACAGTCAGCTTTGTGCCTTGACGAGAACATATTTTCGCCTGTAACCTCTTGATTTTTTTTACAAAAAAACATTAATAAGCTCCTCGCGGTGTTAACCTCTCACTGGCCCATGCACACATCCCACACTGAAAAAATAGAGTAGTAGTCCTTTGGATGAATCAATGCCTACTTGTATTTTACTGCATACACCGTTTTGAGGGACGTATTCAGAGGCATTCGCTCACAAGTCAGTCAGGAGCCGGTAGTAGGACAAAAATAAAGTGAAGGCTCTCTAAAAAAGGTGCAATCTGTAACAAAAGTGCTATACCACGTCACGGTATAGATTTATGATAATTGGCAAATCTTTTAAAAAGTATAAATAAATGTTTTAAAAGGTGGCACCATTATTTGTGTACAAACCAAAAGGGTTGAGATATTCGGTTTTGAAACTGGTACGCCATAATACGTTGTATTTTCCCTGTAATGTACAAAATACCAAAACTTATTAACGAATCCGCCTTTAAGTGGAGGTGAGGAACACTTAAAGCAAAACACAAAATAATACTGTTTCTGTTCCTAAACCGACTGTAGCCAATAGGAAGGGAGGTAGAAAATTCCATGTTTTGATGCATGACACATGAACAAGGAAAAATAAAACATATTAATGACATCAAGAGAAACCTTACAGATCATTGTACAAATATCTCTAAAAATAAATACATAAATACATACGTGGGTAATTCATACTTACATACATACACATATTGTATCATAAAATAAGAGAGTTGTAAGATAGTTATAAAATTCATATTTACAAATGCATAGTCCTTATCAGTCCGAGAAGAGGACAATCAATGGAAGTTCCTCTTTTCAGTTGGGAGCTGTGTGTGTGTTTGTGTTTGTGTGTTTTAGAGATGGTGTAGGTGTGTTTGTGTGTGCGTGTGTTTATGTGTGTGAGATTTCTATGTGCATGGCACTTACTGTACAATAACATGGAAATCCCAAACCAGATCTCTGTGCTAAATAGCAGTCGATTCATTCAGCCCTTTCTTCTTGTCACTTTCTGTTTATTCCGGCCTTTACAGTCCACAGGGAAGAGTTCAAAGTTCGGAGGTCAGAAGTTCAGAGGTGCATGGCTAGGAGCCTCTGAGGTGTCTGGTGAGCGTGTGCGGAAGAGTTGTGTGAGGGCGAAAACAGACGAGATGAGAACCGTGCAACGTTTAGCCAGTAGCCTCACCCCCTCGCCGTCCCCCTGTCCCAGACCGGTCCCGGTGAGACCGCTCCGTGCTCCCACCCCAACGCTGGTCCCGGCGGTCTCCACATCGCCGACAAACTCCCGGTAGAGACCCACTATCTCCTTCAGCTTGTCCAAGGTCTCCTCGCCTTCGTCCTCCATGTCTTCGGAAAAGCCCCCGTTGTGGCAGACCTCGCAGCCCGGGCAGGGGTGAGCCCGCAGGCAGGCCGCAGACAGCTGGACCAGCGCGCTGAAGCTGTTGGATAAGGACCGCAGCGCCTCATCAGGCGCCCAGCCCACGCGCGTGGCTCGCTGGCAGCCGGTCGCTAACCTCCGCGCCTCGGCCTGGAGGAGACTTCGTTCCGCCTCGCTCATGAAAGCGGTGCCCTGTCCAGGACATTTCGGGAGCAGTGATGGGATGTCGTCGCCCTCAGAGCCGGCTTGCCTGGCTGTCTTGTCCTGGGTTGGATCCGTGCTTGGTACCTGCTGTGCCCAGTCCACCGTCCCCCTATCTAACACCAGTAGAAGTTGGTCGATATCTTGACGCAGCGAGGCGAACCCGCCCTTCAGTCCACCGTAGCGCTTGTTGGACAGGGAGCGAAGGGGACCGCTGAATCCGTGCGTGGGGGAGGCCGGGTTTGAGACCAGGGGGCTGAGCTCAACGGAGGCGGTGGAGAAGGTGGAGAGCGGCCGCGGGTTGTCCTTGAGCAGGGACAAAATGGTCGGGTTGGGCGAGGGAGAGGTGGAGGTCGGCGACGGGACCACGGGCGGTCGCGGCGGCTTGGGCCGCGTTCGACGGGAGAACTCGTAAATAGTGAGTTCCTCGTCGAAGCCCACGCCCTCCTCGGCGTCGCCGCTGAAGCAGTTGGCGTAGACGGTGCGGCAGCCGCAGGCCTCTTTGGACGGCTGCGGGGGGGTTCCCTCGGCCACTGACGAGGACGGAGAGTCCCCCCCGATGGGGATACTGGGCACGCCCCCTAACCCTACCCCCGAGTGGGGCCGCGACTGGGGCTGCTCTGAGGAAACGCCGTCGCCGTGGGAACCGTTGTCCTTGAGGCTCAGGTTCGAGTGCGACCCGTTGGTCTCGCTGGCCCTCCTCATGAGCGAGGTCACCTGTTGGGCCTCTTTGATGGTTGCTATGACAACCTCCGCCCCTTCCTCCAGGTCCTTACCCTTCCCGGTGGTCTTCGGAGCCGCGGCGTCCTTGTCCTTGACGGGGGTCTTGTTCAGGTCCGACGCCCCGCTGGCCACCGACAGCCCGGAGCCGAAGCCCGACGTGTCCCCGTTGATGGATGTGGTGGAGGGATAGTCCAGAGTGCCCAGGATCTCCTGGGAACGGGTCATGTACCAGGGCAGGGCTTGGATCCTGCCCCTCAGGGCGGACGCGGGCAGCCGGCCTCCCAGGCTGGAGGAGCTGGTCCTCAGGTCGGACCCCGACCCGGACCTCCCTGGTTCCCTGCCTTCCATCACCCCCATCCCCTTGGAGGAGGACGAGGTGAGGGAGGTGGTGAGGCTCAGAGGGGCGTCTGCGTTCTTGGGCGACAGGCTCTCATGGCTCAGGGAGACCCTCCTGGGTCCTGACTGGACGCTGCCGTTGCGGCTACTCCAAGGGTGGATGCCGTTGGGAGGGGTGAGGCCATCCTTGAAGACTTTCATCGGATCACTTGGGGAGACAGGAGTGCTGGCTGGGAGGGAGAGAGGGCACCGGTCGCGATCAATGGGGGACATGGGTTTAGGGGACACTGGAGGAGGCTGCTTAAAGTTAGAGAACAATATTGGCGGCAAGGGGGGTTGCCTCTTCTTGGCCGGATGATCGCCACCTTTCACAAGTGCCTGCGTATCCCTGGACGGGCCATGCCCATTGCTCTTCCCTTCGACTTTAGATGTTCCATTCACATCAGCTACGTTAATGTTGTCATTTGAAACGACACTCGATTTATTCCCCTGCATCTGCTGGTTATCCAGTGTTGGCCGGTTGTCTAGTTTGACGCCGTTCTCTTGCGTTTTGCCTCTCGGTTGGGTCGGATTAGAGGGGATCGGATGCGTCTGCTGGCTGCGCCGCACTGCAGTAACCAGCGGCGAGGAGAGGGGCAGGCCTCCAGAGGTGACCGACTTAAACTCCATTGTTTCCGGCTCCATCTCAAGGAGCTCTGAGGAGTGACGGCCAGAGGCCTCCCCGTTGCATTGGGCGTAAGAGCGGCCATGTTGAGGAGACCTGGGGGGGACGTTTTGGGGTTTGGGCAGAAGCTGGGGCTTGGGTGCCAGCGGGGGTTTGACCTTGGCTTCGGCTTTCTGCGATGACCTCTGTGAAGCCGGCTGTTTGGGAAGTGTTTCTGGTGGGGTTTTATGGATCATTCCTCCTGATTTGCTCTTAGAGGATGCAGGCCTCTTGCTGTTTGATGAAGAAGGTTCTTTCAGCGGCACAGAGCCGTTCCAGGTCCCACTCAGCCGATTCGCATTCTTCCTGTCAGCCATTTCTGATTCTAGGAAAAAAGTATAAATAGAGGAATTAAATGTTTATTTTAAACTTCAAAGCATGATCTTGATAACTGTACATTTAAGATCTTTAAGCATAGCAGAAATAAATAAAACGTACCTGAAAGGTCTGGAACTGGGGGGGTAATTCTCTCTTGTGCATCGAAGAACTCATCCTCAGACTCTGAGACCTCTTTGCCCCCCAGTGCTGGTTTAGGATTGGGTGACGGAGTGAGGAAGAGTCCCTCCTCGGTCGCAGACAGACGATGCTCCGCTGGCTTGAGGTCTGGTTTATTGCCCGGGATTGAACTGGTCCTCACTGGGACTCTGGGCGGCATTTTCTTTTTCGTTTTGCTACTCAGCGGCTTCTCGAACGGGATGTTGTCGATCATCCGGAGATCCTTACAGCTGGGGATCCTCGAGATACGCCTGAGCTGCCCCGCTGCCTCGTCTTCGTCGTCCTCGTCCTCGTCGTCCTCATCGTCGTCGTCGTCGGTGGTGGCGCCCGACGGACTGGACAGGAAGTCCCCCTTGGAGAGGTCGGCAAAGCACAGGCAGGCGTTGTCGTTGCCACGGTAATTGAGGTTGGTGGGTCTCAGGGCCCGGGCGGGGTCCTGACCCTCCGCTGGGGGCCGCTGGGGGTCCAGGATGTAGGGGTGGTGGACGTCCAGGGTGGCCAGCCCCTCGCCGGCCCGCTGGCTGCGGAGGGCCTCCAGGCGGGACGGGGGTCTGGCTCCGGAGCCGCTCTCCTCCAGGGCGGTGCTGATGGAGCCGCTGGACAGGCTGGAGAAGCTGCTGGTGACCCGCGGGTCGGTGTGGTACCACGGCGACTCCTGGCCCGTCTCCTCGTCCGGGTCGCCGGGGAGGCCGGCGCCGCTGCCCGTGGCGCCTTCCTCCTGCTCTCCTTCCTGCCTACTCTCCGACGTCACTATGATCCTCACTTCCTGTTTGCCGTCGTTGGCCTCCCGCTCCTTCCTCTCCTCCTCTCTCCTCTTCTGCTCCTCCGCCCTCCTCCTCTCCTCCCAGTCCTGGCTTGCTGGGTCCCGCGGCTGGCCGCCCTGCCCCTCCATCGGGTAGTCCTCGTCCGAAGAGTCGTCCGAGTCGCTGCAGCAGCGGGACACGTAACCTAGCAACCCCCGGGGACATGGACACAGAAACCGGCAGAGGCCGAAGACGAGCGATTTAAGGTACGCTCATTTCGGCGGATTTTGGCTAATGCGTGACAAAACACAGTACATGCAGAGCAATAGCATTAACAAACACCGCGTTCTGTAACTGTTTTCCCTCACTGGATCACGTGCGTTCTAGCTAGGTCTACGAGCGTCTAAGGCCTTGGTGGTGAGTAATTTCATTTAAACAGTTTTTGCTCACTTGATAGGGACTCATAGCACACGCCCTCTATAACGGCGAACCTCCCACACACACCTTCCTCTGCAGGGATCCGGTGCACCCGCACTTTGGGGCGCCCCGGACGGAAGACATTGACAGTGGGTTCCACCAGGAGCCTGCAGTAGCCTCCCAGCAGACATGCTAGGTCTTTTGCGGCCAAAGAGTCCATGAGTAAGGCAAATGGCTGAGGAAAGGGGGGGAGGCCGGCAGTTTGCAAAAAAAGAGAAGGCAAAAGGTGGGTTGATTCAAGCGGAAGGGAAGGCAGGAAAGGGTGGAGTGAGAGGGAGAGAGGAAGAACAAACACGGCACATGGTTGAGTCATCTGAGCCAACTGAAGCCTCGTTGAACGTCTCTTTGTGGAAACAAGAAGCAGAAGTGTGTTAGGTAACCTTTTCACTGCGGCTATTATGTTTCCCTTAAAATAGCCTTTTTGTGGTGTTTTTCTCCATGGGGCGAACTGATTCGGACAAGTCGTTGTATTGAGCTGTGTGATTTGATCCTTTATGTACAAATACTTTTAAGCTGAAGCAAAAGAGTGCAGTGAAAAAAGCCAGTTAGTAGTCAGTGCAGTAAACATAGGTGTGTGTCGTCTGAGAGCTGTGTTATCTGGAGACGGGGTCGGTTGCGTCCCTTGCACACCGCCGTACCTTCATGTCGTGCAGGGAGATGCGCAGCAGGCTGACTTTGTCCGACTCGGACAGCAGCTCCACCCGGCTGATGCTGCTGAACTCCACCAGCGTGGAGATCATGTGCAGCTTGTGGTTGATGACCTGGCTCATGCCGTACTTGGCCCCCACCAGTAGACTGACCAGCGCCTCCCTGTCTTGGAGCTGGGAGTAGGGGGGGGGGGGGGGCAACATGGAGAACGTTATCAGGTTCTAAAGGGGAGGTTAATCAAGTTCAAGGCAATAGAAACTGAAAGTTGGAGTAACTTTCCTTGTTTCTCAAGACCTGTCACTCACACTGCCCTAATTTTGTTTTAAATAGTTTTTACAGACTGTGTTTATATTCATAATTATTTATCACTATTACCTTAGTTTATCATTGTTCCTTGTCATATGAAATGTCTACAAACCAAATATCAACTCAATAATAAATCTGATATTGTCGCTTTCACAAGATAATGTGTAGTTGTATAACGCCCAATCCAATCCTGTTGATTTTCCTTATACAGAGCTGAATTTATGAATTACCCTACCATCATGGTCGCCGTGTAAGACCGCCCTCCGTAGGAAATGAGCTCTCCCAGCTGGGTGAGGTAGGCCAGCCGGGCCTGTGGGGACGGTATAACCTGGGGGGGGGGAGAGGAACAGGGAGATGGACAACCCAGAGGACAAAAATGGAGGAAGGCAATTTAGGAACGCTGGTGAATTATAACACGGAATCTCCTGTCAAAAGACACTATAGCTGTCTAGTGTCTACTCATACTTTTATTGTGCTAGAAGGCGTTTTTTCTTTTACTTTCTGCTTTCTTCTGTCATTAATCATTCATTTTCATTCGGCCTCTCCATCATCCACCAACTCTACAAAGTAGGGCTCTGCGTCGTCCCTTCGTTGAACCCCAGGGATGTTCTGAATTTGGTCTAAAAC
>NC_082391.1:13056772-13059272 GCF_031168955.1 Gadus macrocephalus | reverse complement strand
GTCTGTGTGTCTGTGTGTGTGTGTGTGTGCGCGTGCGTGCGTGCGTGCGTGTGTGTGTGTGTGTGTTTCTCAACATACAGGTGTGGGTGTGGTTGAGAACGGGGAGTGTGTTCCACTCACTGTCATGTGCCGCAAAATTGTCATGGTAACAGAATCCTCCAGATTCCTGGTTGGAGAACACACACACATATATAACACCATTAGGAGATCAATATCTTCGGTCCAGCTGTCAAGTCAATCCTACTCCTCTGACCTTTGACCCTGACCGAGCCTTGCTCTCTAATGCAAACACACCACGCTCAACACACGTAAAGCCAAGTGGACTGCATTCATACAGCGCATTACCAACCAGTGGCCACTCAAAGCACTATAGACCCATTCATACACACATCGACGCCGTCAACCATGCAAGGCAACGGCCAGCTCATCGGGAGCAGTTAGGGTCAGTGGTGCCTTGCTCAGGGACGCCTCGGCACTCAGATAGTAGGAGCCGGAACTAGCAGGAGCAGCAGAGCGGGTTGTTGGTCAACCTGCCCTGCTGCTCATTTGTTAGGAAATACCCGCGTGTCAGACCGCAAACACTCAGGAGGAAGTCAGAACACAAAGAGTAAACATCAGATAATTCAGCGAGACGCCTGACAGACAGACACATAAAGACAGACAGACACAGAGAGACAAATGGAGATACAGATAGAAGACAGGCGGCCAGAAATATAGAGAAACAGAGACAGTGGCAGTGACACAGACAGACAGAAAGACAGACAGACACAGACAGACACGGACAGATGGCCAGACAGACAGAGCCAGAGCCAGAGACAAAGACAGACAGACAGATGGCCGGTCAGACAGACATTTGGAAGTGAAGAAAAAACCAGAGACACGACAGACAGACAGACAGACAGACAGACAGACAGACAGACAGACAGACAGACAGACAGACAGACAGACAGACAGACAGACAGACAGACAGACAGACAGAGAGAGAGAGAGAGAGAGACAGAGACAGAGACAGAGACAGACAGGTGTCTCACCTTAGGATGTTCTCCACCTGCTCCCCACTCAGCTCTTCCAGCACCGTGTCGTTAATCTGCAGCACCTGGTCCCCCGGGAACAGAATCCCATCTGCAGGGGTCCCTACACACACACACACACACACACACACACACAGACACACACACGCACGCACACACACACGCAGTCAATTACACACACACGCGCACACACACACACATACACACAGTCAATTACACACACACACACACACACACACACACACACACACACAGGCAATCACACCCGCACAAAAGCAGACAGACACGTGAGCCAAAAGCATTGACAAAACAAGCGGCAGAATGAGCGCCCAAACAGATGTAAGGCCTCGACGGACACAACAACGCACAATAGTGAGGGGTGGGGGGGGGGCACGGGGAACACAAAGACATGCAGAGAGATACCCCCCCATGCGGACCCAAACACACAACACACACAGGCGTTATATAAAGAACCCGCACAGTGTGTGTGTGTGTGTGTGTGTGGTAGACGGGTCCGGGCCAGCAGTGTGGAGCGGGGCTGTGTCACCAGCGGGGGGGTACGGTGGGGTCCAGGGGCGGGACTGCTGTAGCCTCCCCTGTCCGGCTCGCTCGGGGTATTTATACCCATGCATGACACACACACACACACACACACACACACACACACACACACACACACACACACACACACACACACACACACACACACACACACACACACACACACACACACACACACACACACACACACACACACACACACACACTGGCCCACGAAAGGAACACACACACACGGAAGCCAGACACACACACACACACACACACACAACGGCTCCCTATAGAACAAACAAACAAACACATAACAAACACACACACACACACACACACACACACACACACGCACAGTGGCTCCCCAAAAGGACCACACACAGGTGCACACAAACCCACGCTTCCAACAGGGGAATGTGCATACTAATACAAACAGACACATATGCAAACACACACACACACAAACAAGGACACACACATACACACACGCACCCCAAGAACACACACACCATCACTCTGCCCAGCAAAGCCGTCTCTCGTGCACAGCGCACACCACCCAACCACATGGCAGCATACACCTGTGTACACACACACACACCGATGCCCCAGATTCGGCTCTAGACGGACCAGACTTCATCCGCCTCTCCCTCTCCCTCCTTTGGTGTTTCCGTGAGTGCTTTGCCCATGGCCTGATCCCTACAACTCATTCGGACTCATCCTTTTCTTCCTCTATCCCTCCTCCCTCACCCCTCCCTCACCCCTCCCTCACCCCTCCGCCCCTCCAAACAGGAACCCACCGGAAGGAGCCTTTCTCCTGAAAACGGACGACTACACACTCTCCTCCGCCTCATTTACCCTGAGCTCCCCTGTGTGTGTGTGTGTGTGTGTGTGTGTGTGTGTGTGTGTGTGTGTGTGTGTGT
>NC_082391.1:12853413-13056672 GCF_031168955.1 Gadus macrocephalus | reverse complement strand
CGGACACACAGCCTCACGGCCTCACAGCCTGGGCTGTTAACGCTGATTAAATACACCGCCGCAGATTATCCACACTAACAAAGAAGGGCCCCTGCCTTGTCCATTGTCTTGTATCGACCTGTACTAAAAATACATCCAGCCGAACAGGACTGTAATCGTTTTAATGGCCTGTTGAGTCGGCCACATTCAAACACGTCTACAAGGGATTAATACAGGTAAGAGGTGTGTCATCTGGGTAACCAGCTAGTTAAGAGTGGTCTGGATGCTTTCAAATAAGTCTACTTTGTTTCCGCTCAGGCTGAGACCTAAGAACTTCTTTGGTTACACACTTGTCGTCAAGTGTGAATTGTTGTCACACTTGTGTTGTTAAGAGCAGTGGGGTCTCCGTGGCAACGGGGAAATCAGATTTAGGATAAATCACGCCCGCCTTGCTTTTTGTTCGGACTCATCGCCCACAATGTTGGCACTGCCGTCGTGGACTAAGATTTGGTTGCAGAAGGAGGTGCAAGCAGTGCTGAAAAATTAACTCATGCAAGGTATGTGTATCGTTGTTGTCTCTGCAATCAGTCATATTGTTGTCTAACCTCGACAAACTACTCTCCCAGATCCAGTAAGCTGATCGTTTAAACCCACCAGGAACTGTCCCTGTGGTAGAACACTAAGGTGTTCGCTTTTCACGTCAAGTTGCATTTCTGCAGCCCTTTATCTCAGTTTCCGTCTCACAGAGCTCACAGGCTTTAAGATGGGATTTGACAGGTTGATCCGACTCTGAGCACTCAAAGACTCCTACAAACCCAGGGGGAAAGGAACAAGACATTTATAAAGAGGGATTCCCCTACAAGGAGTCTAACAGTAAATATTCAATTATCATAATGACAAAATAACTGTTCTTTTCTTTTCTATTTGGAATAAGGCGAATGAAAATGACAGCACTACAAGTGAAACATTTAAATAAAATGTAATAAAAAACATGGGGGCTGTTTCCGTCATGGTGAAGTGGATAAAACAATGCTGGAACGCTTCTCCACAGGAAGAGATTGGGTTTCTCATACCATCAGTTCAAGGAAACAAGAAGCAGATGATATCAGTTCTGCTGCTTCATACGACAGGATATCACTGTGTTTGCTTGACGAGGGCCGATGTTTTATTCAAACATGTATATTTATGTATCTCTCATTCCACAATCTCATTTGAATTATTCAATGAGCCCAAAGATCAACACATGCTGAAATCGATGTATGGATTTCTTTGTGGGACAGAGGCTGTCCCACAAAGAACACCCAACACACCGTCATCAATCTCAGAGCAGCGTATGAAGGAACGGCTTAGAAAGGGTCTACATTCGGAACATCACTGGTGGGCTCTGAGCTCTGCTGTCTAGCTTTTTAGCCGGACTCTGTGACCCAATAAGGGCGTGGGGGTTGGGGGGAGTTAGTGAGGGCCATTCTTGGGGCCCAAACCATAGTGATCGGGGGCCTTCTCGATACGGTTAACGATGATGAATGTGCTCCTGAAACCGAGCGATCGATGGCTCAGCCTCTCCCTGCCAACTTCCCCGTAGCCCAGTTTGATCAGCACGCAGAAAGAGGGGAGTCAAGCTTTAGAAGGGCTGGGCAGGACGGAGGCGTTTGGCAGAGGCTTCCCAGCACTCTATCAAGCACTCGTTTGGAAATGAGCGCTTAGTTAGGTAAACAACAACGCTCAAGTCGTAATGGCCCTGTTCCTGTACTCCAATTAGGTGGTGTTTGGGCGGTTAATGCTGCATTGTGGTCGATTGCGGTCTAGCACATTATTATTAATACATACATAAATGTGACATATTCCTCCCTCTGTTAATGACACTTAGCCGGCTATCGCTACGGCTAGGCTACCGCTACACAGGAATAACATAGCCGTAGCGGATAGCGCTCTGCAGCTCTTGGCGGACCTGTGTAAAGTGAATGGGGGGCTAGCAGGGAGCTAGGCTAGGCTAGCTCCACCAGGGGCAGCCATGTTGGCAGCAGCTGTAGTGTTTCCAGGGTTGATAAGTACTGTGGTGTCAGCCGGGGTCGGCGCGCTAAAGAGGATTACAGCAACCCCTCAGCCCCCTGAGCACTGGGCAGGGTGTCACATCAGCACCTCCCGCCGTCCCACCCGGGGGGGGGCGGGCGTGGCGCTGAGGGATGAGTGGCGCGAGCTGAGTGACAGCTGTTGTCAGGGAAACAGCTGCCTGATGCAGGGCTCGCTCACAGCTCGCTGTCCCCCGCCCGGATCCAGGGTGGACGGTGGGCGGATGAGCTTCTGGTAGCAGCAAGGTTACTCATGGGAGGTTTGTTTCCGGGGTACGTTTGTGTGTGTGTGTGTGTGTGAGTGTGAGTGTGAGTGTGAGTGTGAGTGTGAGTGTGAGTGAGAGAGAGAGAGAGAGAGAGAGAGAGAGAGAGAGAGAGAGAGAGAGAGAGACAGAGAGAGTGTGTGTGTGTGTGTGTGTGTGTGTACGTGTGTGTGTGTACGTGTGTGTGTGTGTATATGTATTTGGGTGTGTTTGTTGTGTGTTTGTGTGTGTGTGTGTGTTAGTTTGTGTGTTTGTGTATGTGTTTGTGTTTGTGTTTTTATATGTGTCAGTGATGTGTGTGTATTGTGTGTCGTTGCTGCGGTCGGTGCTGCTGACTCAGGTAAATCCTGTGTTCCTCATTCCTCCGTTTCTCTCCATCTTGCTCTCCCTTCCGTCCCTCTCTCCCTCTCTGTTTCTCTGTCTCTCTCCCCCTCTCTCTCCCCCTCTCTCTCTCTCCCCCTCTGTTTCTCCCTCTCTCTTCCCCTGCCGAGTCAGGTCCTCAGCTCCAATGACAGTGGCTGCGGATACACAACTGCACAAACCCAACTTTGTGACTTGCAAAACTGTGAGGGCTTTAGGTTGAAGCTATCTCCGCGTTTCGCCGAGACGGGCAACGTACACAGAGATGGCGTGATGGTCAGTATCTGGAACCAGGCCAGATGGGCCTTGTGGGGAAGGGAAGGCACAGCTTTGTCTAATTGCTTGTTTCCCTGTATCTGTGTCTGTTACGAGGCTGCCACAGATGACCCTGAATTAGCCCTCATGTAAAGCAGCATGAAGGAGGATCTATCTTTGAGTGGACTGTTTCAAGGAACCCCCGTTGTAAGACCTTTAACCACTTCAAACACAAGCAGTAGGAGGAAATGTGTTGATAACAAAATAAGAACAGGGTTAGAGAGAAAGAGAGCCTAATTAGACATAATTGTAAATTTGTAATGGTAAATAGTCATACAATGAATTAAACAAGTTCAACCTGTTTGGTGGTTAAGGAAGAGAAAAGCACTCAGCAAATAGTCAAGCAACATTAGCGTGACTCAGATTGATTGAGAGTGAGAAACACGCTGGTTCATTGAATTGATGTTCTCATTGCACCTCATCATTTACAGTATACTTTACTATTTCTGTACTATGCTGAAGTGATAAGGTTACATCTACGTTTGACCTAAACTGATTAAAAAAAATTACGATTAATAATCTTTAAAATTGGATCGTATCTATTGTATCGGGACGATCAGAACACAGCCGAAAGAGTTAAATCCCATCTAGCTGACCCTTATTATAATTATAATAAGTACATTCTTTAAAAGGTTGCAATGAATAACGAAACATTGTAATTGACGAAAGGTGACAGCCTTCTGCCAACCACTTCACAAAGAAAGCAGACAACAGTCTAAGTCCATACCACTGCACACTAATACCAGACACCCACACATCAAGACCTAGCGGCCTTACAGAGAACGCCACTCACCGAGGTTCAGGCTTCGCTTGTCTCTTCCAGAGCCCAGAAAACAAAATCCGTCCGGCCCGCTGAGACATCAGCTCGGGGTGGGGGAGTGGCCCCCCAGGATTGGCTGAAAACAGGTGGAGGGCGGGACCTCGTGACCATGGAGATCACTGGCGGTCCGGTGGGCCACCTGTGTGGAGGGCAGAGGGAGTGCAACAGGGAAGCGTGTCACTTCAGATGAGTCCTCCACGCCCGCCTCTTTTATATTTAGAACGAGGAGAGTCCGCGGGCCGTCCCGTGGTTCTAACCCTCCGTGCTGGGATCATCTAGCACGGACCTTGGCTCAACACGTTACCAGACACTGTCCACACAGTCACCGTGACACTGCTGGTTATTCCCAGAGGGATGAATGTTAGTATGTTGGGCAAGGCAGACGGCGGAGTCTAAAAACCAGCGATGTGGTTATGGTTTAAAGACGCTCTTCCACTGCTGGCCCGAGGCTCACTCTGTCTCACTCTCTTACTCACTCTCTCGTTCCCTATCTCTCTGTCTCTCTCCCCCTCTCTCTCTCTCTCTGTCCCCGCCTCTCTCTCCCTCTCTCATCCTCTCTCTCCCTCTCTCCCCCCTCTCTCCCTCCCTCTCTCCCCCCCTCTCCCCCTCTCCCTCCCTCATCCTCTCTCTCCCTCTCCCTCTCCCTCCCTATCTCTCTCTCTCCCCCTATCCCTCCCTCATCCACTCTCTCCCCCTCTCTCTCTCTCACCCTCTCTCTGTCTCCCCCTCTCTCTCTCCCTCTACAATAGCCTTTCTCCCTGGAAAGCACATGCCGATGAGGAAACAAGGCGCACTCCATCTCCAGTCTGGTACTCTGAATAAAAATTTCATGGCACCCGGTTGAGTAAACAGGTACTGGGTCAGCTCTGAAAGCATGGAAGGCAGACCGTAAAGGCCTGGTTTGTGTGTGTGGGTGCGTGAGAGAGAAGGACATATATGATGTATGGAGCCAAGCAGGCACAGATCTTGGCCATTGATTAAAGCAGGTTTCTCTTCTACATGCAAATCAGGAAGGATTGGGCTGAAGGAATCTTCATTCCTGACTTCTAATTGGACGCTGAACTCACACTCTCACGCGTTCACGCCCTGCGAAACGGTTGCCGAGGTGAAGGGGAGATATAACGAGTAAACATTCTCTATGGTTTCTGAGGGAAACCAGCTACACCTAGAACATTTCTGAGGAAACCACCGTCTTAAAATGGCTTTCCTGCCCTTATTCCTTGAAGATGGGCCGAAATCAAGAGATTTGATTGGAGGTGTGGGGGGGGGGGGGGGGATTGTCGTGTGGTGGGGTCCTTCCTGTGCGGCTCGTCCAGGGAGCCCTCTCGGCCCCCACACACGGAGCTCTTTCACGGGGGCCGCTCGCCCCAGCCAGAGAGCTAGCTGGAGGACAGAGGCCAACAGAGACTGCAGGCAGTGTGCATGAATAATACATGGAGCTAATACAGCTAACCCTGGCTAGCAGTCGCCCCCTCCTGCTGGCCTGCCAACACAGGCAGCAGCACCGAGAGCGGGGCAAGGAGCACAAGAAGGAGACAGAAAGAGGCATGTCTGCGGGGGTAACCAGGGGTTGAGGGGGTGGGAACTGAAAGGGAGGAAAAGGGAGGGAGGGGGGGCATGGGGCCAAAAACAGGGGAAATGGCTGTAGAGAAAAGGCTAAGGGAAGAGAGTTGGCCCAAGGCAGAGGAGAGTGAAGAGAAGACAAAAAAATGGGGACAGGATATTGCTGGGATGGGGGGGGGGGGGATTGGGGGGGGAGGCTGTAGGGGGGAGGAGGGGAGGGGGGAGAGAGTGGGAGGATTTCAAAAAGAGGTTGAGGAAAGCAGTAAGAGAAACTGAGTTTTGGAACGGAGAAAAAACAAGTGTGCAGTGTGCACGGCCTGCCGTGGTTGCCGTGGTTCCCCGGAGGGAGAGGCGGAGAACAGCTGATCTCGGCACAACTTCCCAGGCCTGGAGCCAACAGGGACCGCTGAGGGGCAGACTTTAACGTACCATTTGTCGATATATAAGATATTAAAAAGCAGACAACACCCTCGCGCTCCACTTGTCGTTTCTCAGCTCAAGCGAGGGACATATGATTGTTAGGGCTGAGAGTGATGATGTGAGGAATCAGTCAGCGCAGATCCATGGCGGGTCGGAAGGACTTCCGGGACACTTATAAGCCCCCGGATGGATCCGTATGGGGTCCCAGGGGGTCCATGTGGGCTGGTTCTTGGGGATGAGATGTCTTTCAATCTGGTTTGGAATCAATGGCAATAGTGAACACTGAAGGGCCATGTCCTTAAGTCCTCATCAGGTGCAGCTCAGCCCAATGGTCAAAGTCCTTGATGTCTCCCTCTCGCTATCTCTCGCTCTCTCTCGCTCTCTCTCGCTCGCTCTCTCTCTCTCTCTCTCTCTCTCTCTCTCTCGTATCTCTCTCTCTCTTCTGTATTTCTCTCTCTCTCTTTCTCCCGTTTCTCTTTCTCTCTTGTGTATCTCTCTCTCTCTTCTGTATTTCTCTTTCTCTTTCTATCTCTTCTTTATCTCTTTCTTTCTCTCTCGGCTGCTGCTTCAAATCTTCTTTTGCATTTTTAATTCTTAGCAAAAAACTTTTTTACATTTTGAGGATCGGTAAGAAGTGTTTCTTTCATCCACCTTTCTGTTTTTCGGTTTCTCTGCCTCTCGATTTCTTCATCTATCCATCTCTCTCTCTCTTTAACAACCACACTTTCTTCAAGTCCACCACTGTCTTCATCCCCCAAATCAATTAGCAATTATTTTTTGTGTAACCCAGTGGCCCATTTCTCTACATCTCCCCCTCTCTCTCTCTCTCTCTCACTCTCTCTCTCACTCTCTCTCTCTCACACTCTCTCTCTCACACTCTCCCTCTCCCTCTCTCTCTCTCTCTCTCTCTCGCTCTCTCTCGCTCTCTCTCGCTCTCTCTCGCTCGCTCTCTCTCTCTCCCCCCTCTCCCTCTCTCCCTCTCTCTCTCTCTAATGGGCCAGTCCTGCCTCATCATGCCCCTGCTGCTCACCAAGGTGTACACTTGGCAAACGTATGCCTGCAGTAAGCTGGAGTAGAAAACACAGAGAAGGAAGAAAAAACATTTTGAAATCCAATTAGCACTTCTGAGCCAAGACAGCCCCGACCCAGCTGAACATCCCCTCCCTCCCTCCGCCCTCCCCCCGCCCTCCCCCTCCAGAAGCCCCAAGAACTACTGGCACGCCACGGCCGACGAACACAACACCCTCTCGGCTGGGCCGCCACAGTGCGCAGGATGCTGCATGTCAGGCGTCTGTTGCGTTGATTAATGCCACGCAGACAACTGGTCGACGCAGACTAAGTGACACGCTCAAGTTCAACGCCGTGAAATAGGAGATCAGTCAATTCCTGAGGAACGCAGAGTATGAACCACTCAAACACACGCAGACAGACAGACGCACACACAGACACACGCACAGACACACACACAGACAGACAGATATACACAGACAGACACAGCTACAGACAGATAGACAGAGACAGACCCACAAATATAGAAACACAGAAACAAATCGTTTACAATTTCATTGGTCCACACTGCGGATTGCGGAACACAGTATGAAATACTCACACACATGCACAGACAGATAGACACACACAAACAAACACACACACACACATACACACAGACACTCACACACAGACACAAGCACACACAAATAAACAAATCCTAAGCCCCACAGTGCACAATATTATGTCTTTAACCCAATAATTAAAAAAGGAACCGTCTCTCTCTCTCTCTCTCTCTACCATTAAGACGTCATTACCAATTGTGGTGTCCACTACACACAGGATACAGCTGCGATCCTTGGGATGGGTGGTAGGGGTCCTCACAGCCACTTGACTAATTCAATCTACCTTCTGCACTGTCCAGTCACACTAAAGGGCTCAGTGATATTCAGGACAGGTCTGCGATGGTGAAGGTTTTAACATTGGAACACATTGTTGTGTTTGGTCTTATTATGTTATTTTAGCACTTAGTTTTTATTGCTAGACAATAGTTTTGATATAGTGGTTAATAAGAAGGTAGCGATTGATCACCCCTAAAGGTATATTTTTGGGATCGAACTCGGTATCTTTTGCTCCACTAACCAACACTTAAACGCACAGGTACATAAGAAAAGCAAGATACAAAGGAATCCACTGGTTGTATGGAGGATATGATCGATCCACTAGCCACAGTTTATTCAATGCCTAGCAAAACCTAAAGGTGTACTTACTACCTTTGGATTAAGCGATGAATCACTACTGCAAGCAGTCGCAAACATTTCATATCCCAATGAGTTTCTATGAAAATAATAGTTGAAGAAGCAGATGCTTTATTATGTCATCGGATGAGTGTTGTTTCGGTGACTCAATTTGGTTGAGTCATTTTGGTTCTCACCCTTCTGAACATAATCCAATCAGATGTCCTTTCTCTCCTCCGGTCAGTTCATGCTATTAGCATTCGGAATACCCTCCCAAACCATGGGAGGCTTGAGAACATGAATAGTGTGCTGAGGTGTCGTATCTCTATATCTGATCGGGGCTTGAGCACAGCTTATTATTTTCTCTGTCACTGAGGAGAAACATGCTGGGATATTAGCAGATGATAGATGTTGGAAATCCAGTAAACAGTTTCCTTTGCTTTTCCCTTCGGCTTATCGCTGGCAAATGTGTTCCAGTTCATTGATCATGGAATACCATTTCATATCTTGAGTAAAGGTTACATCCGGGAAGCGGCTGAGGCAGATGCATCACGTTCCAGGGTCTTTGGGATGAATCCTAGCATTCACAGGCTGGGGCCTAAATATTTCATATTGGATTCACATAAGAGGGAGGAAACAGGGTAAAAAAAATTGTACGGGCATGTTCCCTCTCCTCATGCCTAGCCATACATGCACACAAAGTGTGACCTATATTATGATCTCCCTGCCAGTCAAGTGCAGTGATGCTGCTCCACTCAATTAAGCCAATGAGGTCAGGGGTTCTGTCTCATCCACCACAGCAACCGGGAAAACAGGAGCCAAGAAAAACATTAATTTGAAGGCGTGCGTCTCCTGTCCTGCCTTCGCAATCATTCCTGGAAATCATTACAATGCTTTTATAGATATCGACTGGTCACTGATCATTTATGTCCGAAGTGATGGATATCGGAGCCTGATGCAGATGTTCATCAACGTCGAAAATCAGGTTACTCTAAATGATGACTCAATCGGTAGTGTGGAGAGGAGCAGAGATAACCCCGGCATCACAGCCCTTCACACAGACTATACGAGCAGGAGAAGGAAACCACAACAGAACGCCTGGGTGCTTTTCTTGACAGGCTGCAGAAAGTGGGACAGCTAGTCAGTAGGGCAGAGTGTGGCTAGTGCGAGCAGGCAGAGATGCAGGCAGTCTTTCCTGATGCTCGAGTTCTGCCTGTCGCCCTTCTCTCTACTCCGGCTGGCTGACCTGAGCGCAGCGCATCGCCTCACATGGTTCATCCTACTCCACAGCCCTGAGTCATCGCACTACACTGGCATCGCACAGGCTTATACTAGACCTACACACACACACACACACACACACACACACACACACACACACACACACACACACACACACACACACACACACACACACACACACACACACACAATATACACAGACACACAAACACACACACACACACACACTCACTCACTCACTATACACACCCACACACACGCGCAAACACAGGCAATACACACAGCCATGTAACACATGCTATGGTTGTTATGTTGTTTGCTTTTTTGTTAAAGCACTTTTCCAACCAGATAGACAGTGCGTGTTTAATGTGCCTTGATTTCACTGTAACATGACACCATGCTGTCAAAAATATATCGAAGGCAAGCTACCGCCTCCTCACACCGCGTATTTTGTTGTTTCTGCAGACGCGCACATGTCTCTGAATCCAACCTTGATAAGTAGTCTTTTTGTTATTTAACCACGCAACATCAAACGACCCCCCCTAGAACAGCAGAACACATTGTCCTGATCTTGTGTCCTGAGTGGACCATGCCTCCCTTCACGCCGTGGACGAGGAGGAGGAGAGCATGGAGGATGGAGGACATCTCAGTCTCGCTAATAAAAGAGAAAAAGATAGCACGCATATTGCCGACGCCCATTCATAACTGGATGTAGAACAAACCTGAACAATACCTACTAAATGCAGACATTTAGAAAAGAAACGGGATACACCCTAGCGTGCATCGTCCTTGCTGAATGCAGTCAGATCATGAAGTGCAGTGAGCGTGGTTTATACGGCTATTCGATGAATGGAAGGGATGGAGGCATGTGTTAGTGGGGTGTAGAAAGAGAGCTGGCCCGTCTTGTGTAGTGGGATAGCATCACCCACCGTGTCTGCTCGGTACACTGGCTGGTCCAGCATCCACACTTATACCGTACATTTGAAACACGATATGGGGTAATTTACTTTAGTGGAGTAGGGTACAAACCACGGACATTAGTAACCTACCGCTGCTCATGGGGCAAGTGAAGGGTGAATGTATATATTCATTACATGACCCAACAACGTCCCCATCCTTTCAGATCGTAATCAGTGGTCGCATCCACGCCAAACCAGCAGACTAAACAAAGAAAACAAATGTCCATCTTTTGTTGTCTATTTCCTAATCTTAATCCGATTAAAAAACCCTTTACCCCCTATCTCAATTAGAGCACCGGTGTATCAGGGCGACGCGCACACGACTCGTTGTCCATCCATCTTTTAGATATGAATATTAAGACATTAACGCAAGGTGCCATTTCGCCGGCTGCCCCTCCAGACACGAGAAAACCAGAGAATACCACGAAAATACAACTCACCTCGTGTTGTTAGAAGCCACGGGAGGATAATAGGTGTCTCGGGTAGATCTCGCAGTAAATCACTGATATCTAAGGTTTAAGGTTAATAATTTATTCGGGAGAACCTACGTCGGCCCGAATGGTGGGGGGTTTGGCCTCACACTGGATGCTGTCATCGTGCTGCTGGGACTGCTCTCATTTAATCCTCCTCGGCCCTGAGCTCAGAAATAACCCACCCCTCCCTCCCTCCCTCCCTCCTTCCTCTATCTCCCTTTTCTCTCTCTCTCCCCCACACTCATCGGTCAGAGCTGCCTTCACCCAGTTCCCTGTGGGGTCTCCCCTGTCCTCTGTAATATGGTTGTTGTTCTTGGCCCATACCACTGATAATAACGCCCACATTAATAATAACAAGATCATTATTAATAATACTTATAATAATAATAACAATCCTGTTGTTTCACTAATAATATTTTTGAAATTTGGGAAAAAAAATACAAAAAATATAATACTTTATATCAGGCCGCATATTCAATTTGTATACCGTTATTATCGTATTATTATTAGTTATTATACTGTTAGTTATATGTATATTGTTCTGTTGTTCAAATGTCAGCCGCTAGAGGGCGGTGTGATACGGGTCACCCTTCATTTGTTAACCCATTACGTACTTCCGGTGCGTTATTTCCTTTCCACATGCTTCAGATCCGACTCTCTTAATTTCATGAGCAGAATAATAAACCCAACAGGACGTTACCATGTTTAAACTGGAAGGACTAGGTCCCAAGCTGGACCCGGAGGAAATGAAGAAGAAGATGAGGGAGGATGTCTTCACGTCCGTGCGCAACTTCATTCTGTACATCGCTCTCCTCCGAGCCAGTGAGTACAGTCTATGACATTGATGACATTACGGTGGAAAAAACAACCGTGGAGACGTCTGTCATTACTCCATGATCACTGAGCATGGCCTTCTGACTGCAACACATCATTAATTAATGAATCAATTCAAATGTGACGATGTACTATGGGAAAGGCTCTTGAATAGTTTTTCTCCTGCGTTTGCAGCTCCATATGTACTGAAGAAGCTGGACAGCATATGATCGGGACCCGTCCCGAACCTGTTCCTCCATCCAATGGCAGGTCGCGACCCCAAGGGCAGACTGCAGGTCAACAACACCGCCGTCATGAGAGACTCCACTGCAGCTGTGTGGAAGATCAATAGGCCCACTGCCACCGAGAACCAGCCCTCCACTTTTCTTATTCCATGTCGTTGTTGAAGAGAATGTAACTATTTGTGAACGTGTATGCAGAAGCAGTATCAATGTGTGATATAATAAAATACAATGTGTTGAACTCTTCTGGCTGAGACTTGATGAGTCGCTGTGTTATGTTTGTCATATGATCCGTCAAAATATCAATGTTTTTCTCAAAATGTTCTGTCTCAAAATATTTTGAGGGTTTTCTTACAAATTGTGCATTGACCGATTTTTTTTTATGTAACAAAATTAAACGAAGCTCTCACATTTATACAAAGTGACCACAAGGGGGCGATGTTGTCTGTGTGTCGGTCCCGCTAGACGTTAGTCTGAGCGGCTAGAGCAGACCATAATAAAGGGGTGAGTGGAATTCTGATTTTAGGCTAAAACGCTGATATATATACTATGTATATTAAGGGTTAACCTCATGTCGAATTTCAGGTAAAATGCAATAGAATCTTATTTATAGGAGAAAAGCGTTTCGGCGATTTGGAGACTCATTGTGATAAACCGTGCATTTGGCCGCATGATGGATTAAGGCCGACCACATTCTAGCCTCGTATGGATCACCGGCAAACCTGTCAAATGGTGTATTTTAGACATTAGGGGACAAACACGAGTCATGCAAAAGACAAAGCGTACAGGAAAGCATTAGAAGCCGCCGTGTATCCAGCCATTCATCACCCGGCGTACGTCTGCCGATGGACTTCCCTGGGCACTTCAAGCTCATCTTTCAGCAGTTGAACCACCAGCGCATTCATGGGCAGCTTTGCGACTGCTTGGTATTGGTTGGGGGACAGAGCTTCCACGCACACCGATCCATTCTGGCGGCCTGCAGCTCTCACTTCAGGGCTCTTCTGAGCTCAACAGAGGGCGACGCGGCTGGAGGGACTAAAATGCAACACGGGGACGGTCCCTGTGTGATGGAGCTTGATCAGGAAGTGGTGACCCCCGAGGCCTTCTCCACCCTGCTAGAGATGATTTATACCTCCACCCTTACGCCGGGCTCCTCTAACGTGATGGATGTGCTGCTGGCCGCCTCCCACCTGCACTTGAACACCGTGGTGAAAGCCTGCAAGCTACACCTGTCCAAGCGAGACTTCCCAAAGTCGCCCCCTACAGGTTGGAGGGCCGTACAGCAGCAGAATGAGGCACTACTGTCCCCTCCGACAGGGGACCTATCTGAGGCCACATCTATGCAGCTTGGGTCAGATTCACCGCAGCGTCTCCAATTCAGCCTGAGCAACTGTTTCACGGATACTTGGCTAAGCAACAGCGGAGCCGGAATGGAGGTGAGTCCGTCCGGTGGTACTCTTGATCCCCACGGGGAGATGAACGGTGGTTTCAGCCGGGAACAGACCACAGCGCCGCCCGCAGGCCACAAACGCACATCGCCCCTGAACGAGGACAGCCCGAGCGGGAGGAAGAGGACGCTGTTGGGGAAGGACCGCGGGGAGCCCGGAGAGGAGGAGTGCCCCGCCGCCGCCGCGCTGCTACCAGAGAGCAGAGGGGAGGAGGAGCCACAGGAGGAGAAATACGAGGCCGCAAAGTGGGAGTCGGAAAAGACGGAGCTGCCGAGCCAGTCGGACGGCGACGCCAGGGGGGTGGAGGGGGGAGACGGGAGCTCCGAAGCCGTGCTCAAAGTCCTGGTGGGAGAGGAGAAACAGGAGGAGCGCGAGGAGGAGAACATGGTGCTCGTCGAGGTGAAGAGGGAGAACCTGAGCACCTCGTCTCCGGACCCCGCACCCGAGCGCTCCCCGTACCCAGACGCAGAGGGCCACGACGGCCTTCCAGACCTTGCGTTGAGCGACGAGGGAACGGCTGCAGAAGGTGATCACCGCGGTGATCCTCACGCAGACACGCAGCCGCACCCGGGGGCGGGCGAGGCGGCGGCCTGCGAGGAGCCCATCCTGGGGGGAGGACTGGACAGCCTGTCGGAGCTGGCCTTCTCCTGCTTCCTCAACCCCGGCAGCGAGGGTGTCATGGGGGCTCTGGAGGTGGAGGAGAGCCTGGTCAGCCTCACCCCTGCCTCCACCATCGCAGAGGCTTCTGGGGTCGCTGGAGAGCCATGTGAGCCGCCTGACACGATCCACCCATCTCCCTCCTCCTCCTCCTCCTCTCTGGTCTTCCCGGTCACCACGGTGCCCCTGCAGCAGCTCCTCTCCACGCAGACCCCTGGCTTCAGCGACACCCTCCTCCTCCAGCCCAGCCAGAGCTCTCTGGGGGGATTCTTGGGGAGTGTGAGGCCAGCTCTGGGTCTCCAGCCCGCCGTCTCGCCCACCCCCAGCGGCGGGAGAACCAGAGGAGGTGGAGGCTTCACGACGGCGTCGCCCGGGCTCCGACGCATCGCCCCCAAAGCCCCGGCGGCGGGTTCGGAGACAGACCCGGACCCTTGCTCCTCCTCGGGGTCGGGGGACCGTCCTGCGCTCACCAGGGCTTCGGAGGAGGTGCTCTCCAAGTGCAGGAAGGCGGCGGCCGAGGACCACGTGGTGCTGGTGGAGGGGGAGAAGAAGTACGCCTGCAGCATCTGCCTCAAGACCTTCATGAACCTGACGGACTGCAAGAAGCACATCCGCGTCCACACCGGGGAGAAGCCCTACCCCTGCCCCAAGTGTGGCAAGCGCTTCAGCCAGTCCTCGCACCTCTACAAACACTCCAAGAACACGTGCTTACACTGGACCGGCAAACAGCTCGGCCAATTGGCTGACAGCCTACTGTGAGCTGGAAGGCGCCACAGCTGATTGGTCTTTCGTATTGAATGGTCTGGTGCAAGTCTGGTGCAGCTGTAGGACTTGATTGGATGAAAGCCTATTGGAGCTGGGCGATATGGACTAAGATACAAATGTTGAAGCACACTTGAATTATTGTACTATTTACGATTCTCCTGTTTTCTTTGTTTGAAACGACCAAAACATGATTTAAATGTGAATATTATTTTAAAGAAAATCTGTTTTATAAATTAGACTAGAATCCAATCAAATAAGGTTAATGAATTAGTTGAACATTCAATATTTAAAATAAAGATTCTTTTTTAATCTTCAATAATTTCTTACTTATCAGATGATGGTCATGGACCATAGTGCCAATTGGAAATGTTGCCAAGATAAAAAAATATCGAGAAAATATTCTCTGTGAGAATAACCTTAAACTATTGAAATTTGCTGAAAATAAATGATGTGATGAATATCTGACTCCAGTCATTTTTTTTCCAACAATATGGAAAAAAATAATAATCAGTCTGTTTGCCACTATTAATACCTCAAATCCATTTTAGTAAGTGTGGGAAGATTTAAAATGGTAGACAACAGACAAATATATTTGCACAGATCAGGTTCAAAATGAGAATAATTGATTGGTTTGTATGTAGTAGGTACCCCACAATTTTGCCAAACAGTTGAAAAAAGAAAGAACATTTAATTTGAAGTCAAATTTAATTCCATCCTCTTGCATATGGAAAAATTGATAAATGTTTTGAAGAAAAACATAACATGTAAGTGCATTGTAGGAGTGCTGGGAAGTTTTCTCCAAAGTATACTGCATTTCCAAATATCCTAAACCAATATTCTGCATTTACTCCTCACAGTCTGAATTGTATTGTTTATATCGGTTAGTAATTACAAAGGTCTTTAGGGTACTAAAAGGACTATCTAAAAAGATGAATCATTAACCGTATCCTAGCAGCAATTCTCGGTTCTCCTCGTATTATTGTTTTCCTATTGAATCTTATGGCACCGTTTTGCTCAGGACTGACATTACTCTTGAAGGCCTGAAGAGGGCGCAGTTGAGGCGAGCGGTTCTGCCCCTCAGAAGGTCAGCTCGCTAGGCATGTCAGTGCCCTGCAGGCCTCCCAGTAGGTTCTGAGCGGACAGTTCGGCCATCACGCCTCTGGTGGAGTACGTGGCGCTACCAATGTGAGGCAGAACCACTGCGAGAGAGAGAAAAAGAGGGAGAAAGAAAGAAAGAACGAACGAAAGAACGAAAGAAAGAAAGAAAGAAAGAAAGAAAGAAAGAAAGAAAGAAAGAAAGAGAGAAAGAGAGACAGTCAGAGAAACATGGGTTGATCATTATTGAAAGTCAAACAGAGAAATATTTACCGAAAAGAGGTCATTTTCTGTTTGTGCTACTGATATTTGCTCACCACAGTTTTTGAGCGTGAGCAGCGGGTGGTCGGTTGGCAGGGGCTCAGGCGTGGTGACGTCCAGACCGGCCGCGGCGATCTGGCCAGTGCTCAGAGCCTGGTACAGGTCCTCCTGGTTCACCACAGTTCCTCTGCAACACACAACAGGGAGACTTAGAGACTCAGCACCTCCACACGGACGGAACAATTACTTGCTGGCAAAGGCTATCATATATCAAGGACAACGTGAGGCAAATGCACAGAAAGAAACATTCCGTCTCTTTTTGAGGAGCATTTTGCCTACACCATACACTGAATGTTGCAGTTTCAGTGGTCTATACGTTTAACCCTCTCGAGGTGACGCCCTTGCCTGCTGGAGTTGACGAAGACGGCCGTCTTCTTCATCTTGTTGAAGAAGGCCTGGTCGCACATGCCCTTGGTGTCGGGTGTGAGGGAACAGGACACGACCACGAAGTCACTCTCAGCGACCAGGGTGTCCAGTGGTACTGCGGAGCAAGGAGAGGTGGAGAGAAGGGACTCAAATGAGTCAGTCCTAATGCCTTTAGCCACCTTTGTTTTATCTCTTCAAATGGTCCATGTTTTTAACCTATTCAAAAAGCGGGCCTTTGCATCTTTATTTTCTTACCGAACTCTCCGCCGACCTCGCCTGCGTAGGCCTTGGCTGTTCTTCCAGAATAGAGCGTACGCTTCACCCCGAAGGCCTTCAGTCTTTAGGCGATCGCCAAGCCTGAGAACATACACACACCAGGAAGGTTTTCAGGGACCAACAAAAGGGTCACCCTACACTGATTCACCAGGCTTTCTGTCCGTTACACACACCTCTGTTATCAATTATGTTGTAAATGTTGTATGGTATACAATGATGAAATGTACTGGCAAGCTACGGTTCTCTACATGGTTTTGTTTATATGGTGCTTTTGGTCGAATAGTAATTTCAAAAATACAAACAACCTTATGGGTTTTTGTGTGCAAAAAAAGTAAGGCTGATACGAACCACAAATACCGCCTAGCATAGCGTTTCAAAATACTGAACTCATACTGAATTTAGAATAGCACAATGTTATCTTTAGAGTTATGAGTCCTCAAATGGATCTGAGGTTAATGTTCAGCCATATCAGGTGTTGCTGTTGTTGTTGTTGTTGTTGTTGTTGTTCCTCCAGTCAGGCTGTTCCAGTAGTCATTCGTTCCGGATAACCTCCGTCTACAGATCCCTGCCCGGCAACATTGGCTTAAACAAATTTGAAGCAAGAGAAAGTGAAACGCCCCTTTCACCCTAGTTTGCGCTTCCCTGCCATCGCACTGTAAAAGTATAATCTAAAATCTGATTTGTGAGACTACTGGTCGTACTTCTGTCTACTGGCAGACCGTGGACACTGGGTTTCAAACTCAGAACCATCAGTCTGGGAATCAAACTAACTCCCTCAGCACCTGAAGAAATATCTCTTTGGTCGGAGGAAGCAAGAGGAGGCACCAGCACCTATGCGTCCCAGTCCGACGACCCCCACGGTGCTGCCAGACAGACCGTAGCCGCACAGCCACAGAGGCTTCCAGGAGCTCCAGCCACCACTGAGAACACAACCACACACACACACACACACACCACACACCACACACACCTATAAACACAACAAAGTGGATCCCCATGCAAATATCATCCACATTTGCAATGCAAACTCACAAACCAATCAAAACCAAGTGTGTGTGCGTAATCAAACGATAAGCAGAGACGGCGCCGGATGTGCGCACTGACTTCTTGACTTCCTCCACGCCCTCCGGGAGCCTTCTGGCGGCCGCCAGCAGCAGCGCCACGGTGAGCTCCGCGGTGGCGTCCGTCAGGACGTCCGGTGTGTATCCGACGCGTATCCCGCTGTGGTGAATGGCAGAGGGACTGTGTTTATAGAGCGCTCATCTAACCAGTGGCCACTCAATGCGCGATACAATATTGCCTAACATTCACTCATTCATGCACACATTCACACGCCGAGGGCGGGGTCAGCCATGCGAGGACACAGCCCAGCTCCTCGGGAGCAGTCAGGGTCAGGTGCCTTGCTCAGGGACACCTTGACCCTAACCTAGGAGCAGCCGGGAATCGAACCAGCAACCTTCCAGTTACCAGCCAACCCGCTTTATCTCCTGAGCCACATGCCGCCCGAAAACAAACGCACGACACAGCTAGTCGTTGCTAGTTGGCTACACTGCACTTCCCCGAGCTAGCGTGTTAGGTTAGCAATCGTTACACTCACCGCTTCTTTATCTCGTCCATGGCCATGTGGTCGAAGCCCACAGAGAGGGTGCTGATCACCTTCAGGTTGGGCCCTGCAAGGGGAATGAACAATAAGAGAGAGAATGTATCAGAGACTCACATTTACATTTACTTGCAATAAGCACATTTGTCAGAAGAAGGAGAAACAATACATCTCTGTCGGTACAGTTAGGATGTTCATAGAACCAAGTGCCAAGCACTTACAATCGCTAGGTTGACCCATTCCCGTATATAACACAAAGATAGCTAGGATAAGCCTCACACAACTAACTACTATAACTAAGTACACAGATAAGTGCGTACATTAAGTGCCAGGACGTACAACATACAATAAGTCCTACATTAAGTGTCAAGACGTGCAACATACACCGAGTGCGTAGGGGTGGGAGGGCGTGGCTATGCAGAGTCTAGGTGAACTCTGAACATATAGGGGACAACAGAGGGGCTCTTGTGGGCTACCACCAGACTCTAGTGACGTGTACCTGCAGCATCCAGGAGCTCTGCATCGATCTTGTCTGAGAGTAAACACAGAATTCCGTGAGCTCCTTCCACCCCCTTCAGAAGCTCTGCCCTGGGCACTGGTTCATCGGAGTCCCATTGGGCCACCTCATATCTGATGGAAGAGCGGACAGGCACATAGACTTAGAAGAATAGAAAAGCATGCATTAAAGAGCAGAGCTTAATTTCATTCAAATATTTAGAAGTATCTATTCACCCAATAGCAATCAAAGCATACGGTATAGTACAGTAATAAAAACACCAGATAAGAAGCTATGGGTTGCAGAGTAGCTCTATGCCGCTGCAGAGGGGTGGGAGAGCGGCATGCGGCTCCAGTCTGACCCGTCCTTTGGCCAAGAGGACCAACTGTGGCAAGTTTGTTAGGTAAGACCCTTTTTAAAAAGAGATTGTAACGAAGAAATTAAGAAATTAATACTCTAACAGCTCCCACCATTGACCATGGTTCATTGAAACAAGTCAATGTAAACTAAGTATTGTAATACTGAATACGAAGTGGACGGTTCTTTTCAATGAAGTCAAGTCCTAAACTTGACAACTGCACATGGTGGAAGAGATCCGTCCGACAAATGTAATCTATGGAACAGACAGTAAAACACAGTACACCTGTCAGGGTAACATTTGTAATAATAATAATAATAATAATAATAATAATAATAACGCAAACCTACACTCCGGCCTGGGACAGTAGCTTCGCCCCTTCTGGGGGAATGCGTCGTGTTATGAAGACCTTCATGAGTTTCTGCACAGCTTGCATCCAGAAACTGAGCAGGACAGCACCGCTGCCGCAGTCCCCTTACCACGAGGAGCTGGGTAAATGTTTAATAGAGGATAAGAGTGCAGGACAGATGTCAATGGGTGGTAAGTTGGAGCAAGTCGGACGACTACTACGCACACACAGACATGTCAGGTCATGCTACAGTACGCATGCGCGTGAGCCGTCATTCCGTGGAATGCAGCAAAAATAATACAATGAAAAATAAATGCATATATTCTCCGACTCTCTTCTTAAAAAAGAGGACGATGTCAAAATATGGATAAAGAAATGTAAATTGGTAAATGTTAATATTTGCCAAACATGAGTTATTGCAATTGGGTGTAGACCTATATTTGTATACATTTTGTAGTTTATTTCAATTCGGTGGCAGGCATTCTTTTACTGTGTTTTTTTACGTCGTTCCTTAAGGTCATGTTTACTTTTCTCCGTGTGCCTCTCTTCCTGGTTGCATGGCCGTGGTGGACGCTAGGCGTCAGAACCCAGGTTCCTCGACGCTCATAGGAGTCTCAACTTGGTGAAAGCCTTCGCCGCGTCTTCTGTTCAGTGGTTCTGCTGGACTTATCAGTCGAGATCACCTTCTAAAGACGTCGTTGATGAAAGCAACACACGATCGGACAAAGGATTCATACGTTTTACAATTTGATCCCAGTTTTGCAGATCGCTGTGGCAGAACATTCCTGCGTGGGAAGAACACTAGAAGGTAATCCCTGCCTCCTCGGGAGACGTTTTCCTTCCCAGGCATAGGAGCGCATTGTTTTAAATTCAATTGATTTCGCAAGCAACTCGTGTTTTCCTGTCTTTATTAGATGGCTGGGTGGGTATTGCAGCGATGTTGTGATTGGGCTTTTTAATTGCGTTTCTCACCCCGGTGCCCCCCCCTTGCCATCGTCCACTGTCACTTCAGAAAGAACCAAATATCTGAGAGCTGACACGCCCGCCTGCAACACGCTCTGCCGGGGACACGGTTCTCCCGACGGCTCTCTGGGTCTCGCGTCCCATTTCGAGAACCATAGTCCAAACTGGACAGGCTGGTGTTGAGCGTCTCTGTGCTGTGGAATGGCTCTTCTCACCCTGCACAGAACACCTTCTGTCTCCACCGTAAGTATAGCCTGCTCTCCATGGCGCCTCAAGCCGCACACAGCAATATAGTCATTATTGAATAGGGTTTGGTTTACTGTGTGCCTTGACTGCACATCATATGCCACACTGTGCTGTAGACACACAAACTGCCTGAATTAGACCATTCATGCAGAACCCATTAGGCTTGCTTCATGAAAAAACAATCTTCCCCCGCAGGCGATGTAACTGTTTGTTGCATAGCTGCACTGTTTGGCTCGTGGAAAAGCAGGAATGCTGCAATTGAATACCGCTCTGTTATGTCTATTATCGTGGAACATGAACAATGCCTAAGCTAGTTTATATAGACAGTAGACACCCGATTCTCACCTATAAACGGGTAGTCCATATCTCAGCCTTACATTGACACGTAGGCCAATGCTCCACAATCTCATCAACCTTTGTCTATGGCTTTATCTGTCGTGTTTATCTTTTCTTGTTTCACATGTCATTCTTTCCCTTTCGCTTGATTTAAAAACAGCTCAATGATTAAACTTTAGTTGCCTCCTAGCTATGAGTTGTGCTGTGGCCATGTGAGGTAAAAACTAAGAAGCATTCCCCGTTTGTAAACTGGCCCGCCTCTCCCCTCTGATATAAAAATAAAAAGCTGTAATGCTTTCCTACTGTCAACTCATTTGTTAACTACTCTTCTCTCCTTTTGTAAACGCCCCCAACCCCTTGCAGTGATCTTCCTATGCCTGCTTCTCATCTTATTTCCCTCTTTTTTTGTTTTGTTTCTTGACTCTGACTGGACATGTCAGTTGCATAACAGGTAATGCCGGTGTCTCAAGTTTCTCTCAAACCCTTTACACCACAGTTAGCTTCTATTCTCCTCCCTGTCGCTGGTTCCCGATCCACATTCTCTCCGTCTTTCTTCTTCATCCTCTCCTGCACTCCATGTTAGTTTGTTTGCATTAATCCTCATTTTTTTAACGTGTCGCCCTACCTAGTCCCTGAACCACGTTGTGTTAACACAGCTCCTTGTTATTCCAGCTCTGTCACTCCTTCAGAGATGACTGCTGAATGACATTTCTGTACAGTTATGTAACACATGCATACACAGAACCGCCCACCCTTCCACTGCCAGGAGTCAGTGAAGGGAGATGATTGGAATGTGTAAATATGTATCTCATGACCACATACACACAAACCTACATTGGACTGCCACAATGGAAAATGCTTTGTGTTGTCATACTATTGCCTTGTTTAGTTGTGCAGTTGGTAATATTTGTGTGTGTTTTTGTTTTTCAAAAGGATGAAAGCATCCCTAGGAGAGGAAATCTACAGAAAAGGTAGATTTGCCGTTTAATTAAACGCCACCCGTTGGATTGGCTCTGCCTCGGTGACCGACTTGTGCCAAAGAAATGATCCGGGCCGATTGAAGAGCTTCCGTCTTGCTGTCCCCTACAGGGAGAGCTTCGCATGGGTCAAGGGGGTTGTCCTTCTGCTGGAAGAGGGAGAGAGGGAGGGGTCCAATGAGGGTCTCTCGCCCGATCGCAGCCCCTCTCCCAAGCCGGAGGGGGGGCCGCCGCCAGACACGCGCCACAGACACCTCCAGGCCATGGTCTCGCTGCTCAGACCCGAGGACACCGTCAAACTGGTGGGTGGCATTTTCCCACGTACGGCCATCGATACGTTAGTCGTGTTCCAGTTATGGCGGCTTGTGTGTGATGTGTCGCAGAGTGCGTTCAAAGGAGCACTTTGCTGTCGGCTTCAAACCAGACGGGCGACTGGAACCATCGACCACAAGAAGATGCCTGACAACGCTGAACCATTCTGCTCAGAGCGGCGCAGAAGAATGTTTTCATTTCAGCTGATTAGGTCGATAAGAAACCACTTTAATCCATAAAACGTCATAGATTACAGTGACTCATATCCTCCCATTGTTAGGAACTGTGTTATTAGCAGCATACACCACTCCGGCGTTTAACAATCCCCTAGGTCAGAAATTATCTACCAATAACGGCTTCTTCCTGTTTCAGTCCTTACCGATTGGCTTGTGAAGAGTTGGCAGGGTCTTGGTTGACCAATAGAACGATTCATGCAATCCGATTGTATGGATTCTCTCGGTGCTTAGGTCTTACTATTCTTCAATTGAACGTCCATTCAATATTGACAGTGTCTCAAGTCAATGGTATTTGTACAGCCCATAACCACGGCTCAAGTCTCAAACGGCATTAGAGGCCCTTATATATTTATGAAGATATATTCCTCCCATCGCTGTTGCACCTTGGTCCGGGTGTTCCACGCTGGCTGAGGAGAGGGTTAATGTAATCTGGGTTTGATGCCAGGGTGAGGCTGGTTTGCCTGCAGGGAGGGACGCATCTACGACATGTTTACAATTCAAACCGCGTGGTTCGAGCGTTTCCTTTTTTTCTCGCTGCATAGTTTAGTGAAATGTTTTTCATAGTAATTTATTCTACTCTCATTTTGGATCTGTCTGTCTGTCTGTCTGTCTGTCTGTCTGTCTGTCTGTCTGTCTGTCCTGCAGGCGGTCCAGCTGGAGTCTTCAAGTCCGGTACGGGTCCGCTACCTGATAGTGATCTCCACCTGTAGTAACAAACATGAGAGCGTCCTGCTGGGAATGGACTTCCCCAAGGCAGACAGGTTAGTGTGTGTGTGTGTGTGTGTGTGTGTGTGTGTGTGTGTGTGTGTGTGTGTGTGTGTGTGTGTGTGTGTGTGTGTGTGTGTGTGTGTGTGTGTGTGTGTGTGTGTGTGTGTGTGTGTGTGTGTGTGTGTGTGTCTGTGTGTGTCTTTCTGTGTCTGTGTCTATATCTTGAACCATTATGCTTCGGTGGTGCTCTGCTAAAAATGAGATTACCTTTTTAGGAAACAAATTCTTTTAAAACGCTCAAAGCCAACCAACTCTCTCTCGTCTTCTCCACTTCCTCTTCTTCGTCTTCTCTCTCTTCTCCCTCCCCTCTCCCGCCCCCACCCTCCAGTGACGAGTGCACCATCGGGTTGGTGCTGCCGGTGTGGAGCGACACCCAGGTTTACCTGGACGGAGACGGGTAAGACGGCGCCCCCCCCCCCCCCCCCCCCCCCCCCTGTTGCACGGTCAGGAGCCCCGGCTGGGTGGCTGCAGGCACCTGGCAGCAGCCACTGCTGGCTGGCTATCGTAATCCGGGAGCGCGGCCAAAAAGCTTGAGTCATGTTCGTATTAATAGAGTTGAATCGTCTCTACTGTAAACTGCCGTTGGTCTGCTCACTCAGGTCAGCGCGCTGTGTAAACATGTAGACGTGTGTGTGTGTGTGTGTGTGTGTGTGTGTGTGTGTGTGTGTGTGTGTGTGTGTGTGTGTGTGTGTGTGTGTGTGTGTGTGTGTGTGTGTGTGTGTGTGTGTGTGTGTGTGTGTGTGTGTGTGTGGCTGAACATTATTTGATTATTGTTTCATAACAGACTGGATCAGCGCTCTGCTTTGTATGCAGGGCTCATACTTTAGGCATGAGGCATGGTAACGGTGATGTCGGTTGCTTGGCAACGCGAGTTTGACGGACACACACACTGTCAGAATGTAGTGTATGTTTGTACGAGTCTCGGTTATGTGAATGCGTCATTATTATTTGTAGGTTCAATATCACATTTTTTAATTCATTATGAATTATTTGTGTAAGCATCTATTTATTTACTTATTTATTTCAAATTTATCCTTGGCTTAGGGCGAGCTTAACTAACAGCGTCTGAGTTCTTGAGGGTGCATATGTAAAACAGGGTAGAGGAATAGGGACAGGATGCATTTCCAAAGCTGGAACTGAAAGTCGTTGAGCGCAGAAACAACACAGTGGAGCCACTGAATGATAAGAGAACTGATCCTGTCACCGGACTAACGGCTCATATGGAGAACGCGTCACTCAGCGATGAGCCGGGCTCGTGTCACACTTCCACGTCCCTCACAGGCCTACGGACACTTTCACACTCTGCATCACACGCTGACTCAGCAGAGCTGACACTCGCAGCCTCTCCCAAGCTAGCACGTTTAAACCCTAGGTCTCTGTGTTGTTTGGTTGTTGTTTATTAGTTTCCAAAGCCCCCCCCCCTCCCCGAATTGCAGTAACACATTCATCCCACCTTCCCTGCCATGCCTTCAGTAATTCAGTTGTAGTTTGTCCTGGGTTTGTCTTTCAACAAAGAAAACGTAACATTTGACTTTCGTAAAACCACGGGTTTACTCAGCCTTTCGTCTAGTGTTTGAGGTTTTATCTTCTCTTGTTGATACGTTGTGTAACGACTTCCTTATTCTCTTTCTCGCAACTCTGGGGAAACGGATATGTCAGATCTTCTTTCCTTATCGTCTCCATCTCTTTATTCTGCCAGCGGATTCAGTGTGACCACGGCAGAGGAGACCAGAATCTTCAAGCCTGTGTCTATCCAGACCATGTGGTGAGTCACAGTCACAGGCCGGAACACGCACAACGTAGACACACAACCAATGCCCCCCCCCCCCGAGCTACAGCAGGCGCTCTCAACTAAGTCCTCGTCTACAAGACCTTTGTCCTATCCTGTAGTGAATATGGCCTATGACCTATTTCATACTCTGTAGTGAATATGGGCTATGACCTATGTCCTATCCTCTAGTGAATATGGGCTATGACCTTTGGCCTTTCCTGTAGTCCCGGGCTATGACCTATGTCCTGTCCTCTTGTGAATATGGGCTATGACCTTTGGCCTTTCCTGTATTCCTGTGTGATGGTGGTAAACGGTCTGTAAGTTGAGTTCAGAATGAGGCACCGTGTTCATTCTGTTCACGGTCCTCCGGATATGTGCCACTTTGTAAACCGTTGTTTGTGGCAGAGGCAGCCCTGACCACATGTTTGTGAAGCCCTGGGAGACAAAACTTGCGTGTAGTTCCCGTTTAAGGCCCATCGGTAGCTCGCGACGGTAAAATCCCCGGAACACCCAAACCCCCACCGTTCAAAATCAATGGGATCTATTTCTTTTAATACAAAGCGAGCGTTCTTCGTTCGGTTAGGATCTGTTTACTCATCTGCATGTTTTTTTTTTTTTTTAAGTAAACAAGGATTGAATATCAATGAGTTTAGGCCATAGTCTTCTGCCAGGCTGCCACACTGTGTATTCTTTTACAGTCTATGTTTAAATCTATTTTAAACTGATGGAAATTAGAGAAATGTTTCATCCCTCTCTCCCCTCCCCCTCTCTCTCCCTCCCTCCCCCCTCTCCGCCTCTCCTGCTCTCCCCCTCTCTCTCCCCCTCCCTCTTTCCCCCCCTCTTTCCCCTCCCCTCTCCCCCTCTCCTGCTCACCCCCTCTCTCCCCCTCCCTCTCTCCCCTCCCACTCCCCCTCCATCTCTCCCTCTCCCTCTCCCCCTCTCTCTCTCCCCCTCTCCCTCTCCCCCCTCTCTCCCTCCCCCCTCTCTCCCCTCCCTCCCCCCCCTCTCTCTCCCTCCCCCTCTCCCCCCCTCACTCCCTCTCTCCCTCCCTCTCTCCCCCCCCCCCCTCTCCCCTCTCCCTTCCTCTCTCCCTGTCTCCCTCCCCCCCCCCCCTCCCCAGGTCGGTCCTTCAGGCCCTGCACGGCTGCTGTGAGCGGGCGGTGAAGGGAGCGGTGATCCCCGGCTGCGGGCTGGACTGGGCCGCCCACTACCAGCGCTACGTGGAGTCGGACCGCTACTGCCTCAACGAGTGGGAGGCCATGAACGACCTGCAGTCGATGCGCAAGGAGAGCGAAGGACAGGGGTGAGTGAATCCTCCTCTCTCTGTCCTTGTCCTGATCCGTCTCCCTCTTGTCGTTTTTACTCTCTCTCTCTCTCTCTCTACCTCTCTCTCCCCCTGCACCTATGTGCAGAGCCACCGTGTATACCGTACATAGACACCGTGTGTCTATGTAGAACATGGTCCTCTCTCTCGTTCTCTTGCTCTCTCTCCCCAGTGCACCATGCTGTGTCTCCATGTTGAGCATCTCTCTCTCTCTCGCTCTCTCGCTCTCTCTCTCTCTCTCTCTCTCTCTCGCTCTCGCTCTCTCTCTCTCTCTGCGCCCTGTGCTATGTGTCCATGTTGAGCGTGGTTCCTGTCCCCCTGCTGTGAGCAGGTTCTCCCAGCGCTCCTCCATCGAGGCCCAGATCAAGGACCACCTCCGGGACATCATGAGGACAGAGGACCTGGACAACCTGACCTCCAAGATGGTGAGAGGGGCACCGCTGGTGGACAGTCCTTTACTGTGCGTTCACACCAAAACCTGTAAAGCGTTTTGAGCGATAAACGCCCATTCACTTTCTATTACGCATGAGCGATAAAGCGATAGGAGCGATAATACGCTTGAGCGATAGCTTTAAAGCTGTAAAGCTGTAAATGAGAGTGGAAAAACAGCTCAACTCTTTGCAAATGAGCTAGTAGCGTTGCGGCTGTAAATGACCGCCAGCCAATCGGAATGTAGATGTCTCTCGCCGGCGTGGGTCCAAGTAAACATACGCGAGAACTTTAGTTCCTAGTTCCGACCACACATTTGTTCCTTCATCATGGTGCGTGAGAGAATAATTGCGGCTATTGCAGGGCTTCGTATTTGGCCGCGATTGCTTAGCCAACATGGTCTTATTATAGCCCGATCATTAACTAAAAAACACATAGAAAGAATAAAGCATCCGGCATATGATTTCAACAATGTATGATGGTGTACGCAATCCGCATTACGCAAAAGGGATGGTCGCACAGTGGAATGCTGATGGCAACCAGCGGACGAGTGGTGGGTGGAGATGTGCGTGCAATTCAGAAGCAGGGAGATACCGCACAAAAAAATATTTCTAATTTGTCCGTTTGCCGTATGTCTGCCTGGCACAAATGCTCCTGTTGAGCGGATCTTTTCCCTAATAAACAATACACACACGCACACGCACACAGTCACGATAGCGATCAACTAAGCTATAATCTAGCATATAAGCAATCGCTCCATTAAGTAGTTATTCAGTGTTTCACGTATTTATGCTTATTATTCTTTTTCTGTTGACCTTATGACTATCTTGTGTTTTTGTGGCTCGGCATCAGCAGCAGCACTTGCCTCAACTACAAGCATGCGGGCAAAAAGCGCGGCTCCTTTAAATGGAAAAGTAAAATCGCAAGAGCGATAGGAGCTGTAAATATTCTGGAGAGCGTTGCGTTTTGAGCTATTCTGCGATTTTGCATCTTTTACAGCTTTTGGTGTGAACGTACAGTTAGTCCTTCAAAATCCCTCAGCAGAGGTTTTGTGTAGGGGATGGATACAATAGGCTAATCTGTCAAGTCCAACTCATGGGGCTTATCCCCTGAACACCTGAGTCGGTAGCTTCACCTGTCAAGGAGCAGGTAGGGCTCCAGAAGGATGTCTCGCTAGATCAGAAAAGCTCGGGGATTTTCCCACCGTCATGTTGAGACAGTGGACGGTCGTTTTGCGTGAGGAAGGTCTGATAGTGTGGGACCCTTTGGTCTCTGTGCCGCCAGGTTCGGACCGGTCTGGAGACCAGGATGAACATGGACATGATGGCCTACAGGGAGTACATCGACAATGAGATGATGGTCACCTTCGCCCAGATGGACAAACCCTCCCGGATCTTTGACTACCTTTACCTGGTGAGGTGGGACGGAGCCACGGGGGTTACTGCCCACCTTGGTTCTACCAGGGGAGGGAAGATGTTGGGGGTTGGTATTAATTGGAATGAGGGCCCAAAAAGACGTCCTTTTAAAACCGCCGACCGCTGAAGAGAACATCAACAACGACAAGCGTTCTTGTTGATGTTCTCTTCAGCTGTGGAGGCGTGTGTTTCTAGACGACTCATGCACTCATTCCCCTGCCTTGAGGGAACATGGTGTTTCGCGATCTACTTCCCCTATTTCTTGGTGGCTTCCTTCCTCCTGCGTCAGAGCCGTGTGTGTGTGTGTGTGTGTGTGTGTGTGTGTGTGTGTGTGTGTGTGTGTGTGTGTGTGTGTGTGTGTGTGTGTGTGTGTGTGTGTGTGTGTGTGTGTGTGTGTGTGTGTGTGTGTGTGTGTGTGTGTGTGTGTGTGCACAGCGATAGCGGCAATACTGTGGCCTTCTCCTCCCCTCCCTGGGGTTAAGACACTGTCCTCTGTTTCCCTTCGATTTGCTTTTTCCAGGGCTCAGAGTGGAATGCTGCCAACTTTGAGGAGCTGCAGAAAAACAAGTGAGTGATCCTTTCGTCCTCCCTGGTGTTTGGGGAACACACTTCTGGTGGTCACGTGTTGTTTTTCGAGGACATCCAACCAGAACACGACCGATCTGTGTTTTTTAACGTGGCCTGTGTGTTGCAGTGTGGGCTACATCCTCAACGTGACTCGGGAGATCGACAACTTCTTCCCCGAGGCGTTCACCTACATGAACATCAGGGTGTACGATGTGGAGGCCACCGACCTGCTACCCCACTGGACCGACACCTACCAGTTCATCAACACCGCCAGGTGAGGGCGAGCAAACCCTTCGGTCAGGTTGGGAGGGAGGCCGAGAGGGCCAGCCGATCCTAGGCTCCAACGAAGCATGCTTTATAAAGTACAACCTCAAGCTGTCTTCAGGATCCAAACCCCGCCCCTTGTTTAAAAGCCCTATTCAGCCGAGGTCCGACGGCATTTTTATGAACGTCTTTCATGAATCAGAGGTTGGGGCAGGACGTGCCTTTCAAGAAGATGGAGGGTTTGTCGTCGTGGCTAGAGTAGAACCTCTCCTCAATATTTGAATCCATCAAAGACTAAATCTAGGACATGGTGACCCATTTTGGTGAGCCATTGGCCAGATAACAAATCACCACTTCGTCTCCCCAGCCATGACATGAGTAATATACAACAATATCATCATATACTGTATGCTCGTGACCATTATGAACCAGGCGCTCTGCTACGGACCAGAGATCAGAACAGGATCTTCAGGCACAATTTGGAATGGGATCTAAGCCGGTTCCACCTGTTGTTCAGTTATTATGACACAGACGTCTGCAAACATTAATGGTGTGCCAAGGTATCTAAAAAGGTTCACTGCGTGCCAGCGTGCGTTTATTTAATCCCAGGGCTGAGTAAGAGATCGAGGTGTAGATTTACGTATGACGTCTGTCTTAAGTGTCTTTAGTCTTTGGTGATATGACAGGTTTATTTGTATTGCTCTCACTCTCACTCTCTCTGTCTTAAGTGTCTTTAGTCTTTGGTGATATGACAGGGTTATTTGTATTGCTCTCACTCCCTCTCTCCGTCTTAATCCCTTCAGGAAGAGCGGGCAGGCGGTGCTTGTGCACTGTAAGATGGGCGTGTCCCGCTCAGCGTCCACAGTCATCGCCTACGCCATGAAGCAGCAGCGCTGGCCCGTGGACGAGGCGCAGGCCTACGTACGGGAGTGCCGGCCCATCACCAGGCCCAACGACGGCTTCGCCCGGCAGCTGCAGACCTACAACGGCATCCTGAACGCCAGGTCAGACGCACTGCCGCAGGCCCCGGGGAAATAGGTCATGGGGAGTGGTGGCGGTCATTTTGGGGAGGGGCCTTTTATTTTATTATTTTAACTTTCGATTTTTTCTTTAGTTTGTTTGTGTTGAGGAGCAGGAGGAATATAAGTTAACCAGTAAAAAAAATATATATAAACCCTTTGAAATGTTGCTTTTTAATTCCTCATCCACTCTCACTAGGTAAAGTGTGTTGTAATGCTCGTGTTAAGGCCGTGGTCAATGGCAGGTGCACGTTACCATTTCAACGAGTTATTTCGGACAAATCTTAACGCGCAAGCATCTTTTTACAGCCAGCAGCGCCACAGCGCCCTCTGGCGGCGGAAGTCGAGAGATCAGAGAAATTTGTCACTTCACAAGGAGGACGAACCAGAAGCCGAAAGGGATAGCCAAGGGGACGAGGGAGAGGAGGATTTTGAAGAGGAAGATACTGATGAGGACGAAGAAGAAGAGGAGGAGGAGATACCTGATATTGTTGGCATTGACAAAGTAATGTCTTTACGGTTACATTATACTTGAAGTAGTCTGAAGTCTTTAAATATTAAATCATACATCTTTTCTTTATACTCCTAACCCAAAAAAAAAAAGGTATTTGAGGACCAGCCTGCAACCAATCAGGAGCCTTCGCTAATGGAAGCCCCAGCCCCAGCAGCTGCCACTCCCAATCCCAATCCCAATCCCAATCCTACGATCACAGTGCAGGACAGTGACAAGGTGAGCAGGCCCCCCCCTCCCGCTGTAATGCCCCGCTCCCCTCAGACCTCCTGGGGTTCACGTCCTGTGTTTGTTCCCCACTCTTTTCAAGACGGTCCTGAACCGAAGCGGGAGGATGAACCTCTTCTCTCTGATGCAGTCCATCAGCGAGCTGGACGACGACAAGGTAACCGCCAGAGAAGGGCACAGAGAGGAATTCAATTGGCCTTTTATTTTATCTGTTTTCTGGCTGGAATATTCCTGTCAACTCACCTTGAACATTTACACAAACGTCGGTATTGGATGCTTTCTGAAGGGAGAACAGGGTGGGCTCATTTGGAATACCATTGGGATCTTTGAGAGGAAGTTTAATGTTCATTTCTTTCTTTCAGTTACCCAGCAGCCCGCGGCGATCTCCGATGCAACGGAGGCGGAGCCAGGCGCGGAAGGGCCTGACTCACCAGAGAGCCTGTGTGGACGTTTCCCCCGAGCCCCGCAGCAAATCAGAGAAGAGGATACAGGATGCGGATGGGAAAAGCATGTGATTGGTTGAACAGAAGAGAGAAGGAGAGTGTTGATCGAGGGATTCACTCAAATACCCTGATGTCCAAGTAGGCAGAGGTTGTGAAGCGTGACTGATTGAAGTATTCTCTCGACAAGCTATTTGAACGCAGCTGCATTATCGCTCTCACTAATTTATTGTCACTCTTTTAAAATATTGGTCCAATCTTTTTTTTTATGCATCCATTTCATTCCGTTGGGGAATACCTTTTATATGCTCGCTGTATCGTGAGCTGGTCAGTATTGGGGCCGTTAAAAGCGCAACTGGCCACCAAATTGGTTTAGGTATTCAAGACATTATTTCTGTTTATTTCATGCACGTCTCAGATCCAGTGGCATCCCTTACTCTGCTGTTATTTACTTTGAATACCCCCCTGGTCCACTCGTGGACCTCACATAGTATAGTTCTATACCTCCCAACTAACGGCATGTATATGCAATTCAAAGTATTTTTCCATTCAACATGTTTGAGGCTCTATGCTGCCAGTGTAGATGAGTTTTGTAAAGAGAGTAACAGTTTACTCTATGTATTTACTTATGGGAGATTTTAGCTGGGTGCATAATAACAATGTATTCCAATATACCAATTTCCAACATACCAACTCTTTTCATTGTAAAACAACAAATCTATAAGTGCCTTAAACATGAATTTAGTTTAAGAAAATTAAGGCTTTTTTTTTTCTTGGATTTATTTTTAGGATATATATTCACTACAAGTTGGTGACTGTTAGTAAGTGTGTGATTATGGTTCCATTTTGTACTTCGCAATGGGGGATGTTTTGCTGTTCCTACTTTGAAAGTATTACATGCATATATAAATATATATAGAAATGCTGAACCAATGCTGGGGCATGTCATTTTCCTTTTTCGTATCTTCCTTCAATGAAAGAGGAATGAATACATTCAGGATTATGTCCTGATGTGTATTTAATGGATGTGCTTTTTCACCCCTACACTCTGATCGGGTTTATGATGCTTTGGTGTTCACACTGGCCAACGTAGAACTTGCTGTTTTCATGGCATGCATGAAACACCATGCACTTTATTATTTAATCACACACACCATGTCCATTCCCTGAGCCTATGGTCACCTTGTGTTATGATGAATTGTATCAGACGTATTTCTATGACCTCCCACGATGTCTCTCAGCACATTGCATATTTTACCGTTTACAACACTTGCTCTACGAGTGATCCAATAAAATATTCTACTTAAAGCAGCCGTTTTGTTTTAATCAATATACCAGACTACAAAAGGATATAACTTATTAACAACACTGCATACTTTCCACGTTGCTTTGTTTAAGTGTAGACCGACTCATCGTGCTACTTTCAGAAATAGATTGCAGAACAACAAGTTAACCATTCTTTTAATTCAGATTTGCAATAACAATATTCAATATTCACATGGGGCCTGACGGGGCCTTGACTCTGGGTGCGATGTACTGCCTCCTGGGCTCACTGAGGACCAGTCCTCCGTCCTTCAGCGCCGTCCTAAAGGACTGGATCTACCACACAGAGGAAGACGCAGAACCCGGTTAACAACACGCCTCTGGACTGCTCACCACAGGCCATGGTTACACCAGCATATTCTATCTCTCCCGTTCACAAGTTGAAAACGGTTTTGAGATTGCAATGCAGTTTTCCCTCAGTCTATGCAGGAGGAAACTGTTGTACGTGAGCTGTAGACGACCATTTTCCGAACCGCCACCAGAAGTGGTGTACGCTACATTCACTCTAAATCGCCCAGAGATGAGAATTTGTATTTGTTATATTAAACAGAAGAAATGTGGAGAAAAAAAAACAAATACCTACACTTCAATAAAGTTAAAAATTCTCTTCTTCCATAGACATGTGTGTAAGACTGATGAGAGATCGGCTTTCGTCTAGACTGAATCTCTAACGCAGGGGTCACCAACCTTTTTGAACTTGAGAGCTACTTCATGGGTACTGAGTCATACGAAGGGCACCCAGTTTGATACACTGAAATAACAAATTTGCTCAGTTTGCCTTTAGTTATATATTATTAATGATTCTCATCTATGTGAAGACACTGATCATGTTAATGATTTATCCCAATAAATATCAACAATGACTTAAAAAAGGTGGGAAAGAGTCGTTCAAGAACGAGTTGTGCGATTTTTTTAGAACAGGCCTGCGGGCGCCTCATATGGACCTACCCACAACCCTGCCCACACCTCGGTGGTCAAACCCCAACCCTTTAACCAAGCAGCGGTTTGAGAGCGCAGGGTCTGCCGCGTCATACTCACAGCGTCTGAGCGGAACTGCCAGGGGATGGCCCGGTACACCATGCGCTTGATGCCCGCCCGGTGGCACCTCTCGGCCAGGACCTCGCCCACGGCCTGGCAGGCCGCGACGCAGCGGGTGGAGGCCAGCTCCCGCTTCACCGCCCACTCCTTGGTGGAGCAGGAGAGCACCGGGGTGGGGGAGTCGCAGGCCAACACCTCAGCCGTCACATGGTGCTGGGAGCGGGTGAACACTAACCTGAGGAGGGAGGAGGAGAAAGAAAGAAAGAAAGAAAGAAAGAAAGAAAGAAAGAAAGAAAGAAAGAAAGAAAGAAAGAAAGAAAGAAAGAAAGAGGTATTGAGGTTATTTATAGTTAGATGTGAGGGGAAATGTCTAGTCAATGTTGATTCATATATATTCTTATTTTCCTGAACCTGATTCATATATATTCTTAGTTTCTTGACCCTGATCACATCAATCGCAAAATGATACAACAGCCAAGATTTGAATCGGTACACACCTGTGGTAGAACTCTCTATGGGGCCAGGTCGTACCCCATCCCCTGTCTTTCATTGCCAGGGCCATCTGCTCGAGGTTGCGGGGGTTCCTGTTGACAAACGTCGGATTGACCGCCTCGTTGTCATCGACCACCGGCTTGGACTGCGGGGCTGCCTGGCCGAATCCCCGAGCTGGAGGGAGAACCCATCGGTTGAGGTGAACCATCCGAGAAGAGATCGCATTCCAACAGAGATACCACCAGAGACATATAAACTGACAGGCAAAATGAAAAGTGATATATATATACATATATATATATATATATATATACATATATATACATATATATATATATATATATATATATACATATATATATATATATATATATACATATACATATACATACATATATACATATACATACATATATACATATACACACACATATACATACATACATACATACATACATACATACATACATACATACATACATACATACATACATACATACATACATATATATATACATATATATAGATAGATAGATCCAGCATAACGTAGCCTATTGTCAATCTGTTGATTTAATACTTTACGCATAAAAACGCTTTAGACGACAAAAGGTCAACTTTAAAATATGTTATTACCCAACAGTAGAGATTTGCTCCCAGCAGTAGTCGTCCTGCAGCGATGCATTTGACCTAACAGCAGTCGAACACTTCGACTTATGTCGCCCAGAACCGCCATGATCTCTGCCAAGATCCTCTACCCTTACATATAGTTATAAAAAAATCCAGAAATAAATATTAAATTCAGTTCCAAAGAGGCAGTCTACGATTCACAAGTCAATGCAATACATAATGAAGACATTACTGTCTACATGGGGAGCGCCATCTTTGACATTCGCTCAACATCCGTTAAGTTGGGGCTGTGCAACTCCAAAAGTACACGGCCGGAACTAAGGACAGCGGTTATTAGTTCCGTTTAAATATTATGTTGCTATCCATTTGGATGTATGAAGTGGTAAAGTCGCAAATCTCCCAGCTTTCTTGCGGCATTTCACTGAGGCAAGCCCCCCTTTGGTCGTAGTATCTCGTCTCTTTCAAAGTAGAGCGAGCAGAGCTGTACAACTTGTAAAGAAGATGGCTGCGCCCATAGTTAATGGGGGTTGAGATGTATTTTCTTTGTATTTGTACCACGTTGGAGGTTTTAATGTAGTTTTTAAATCCTCTTACACACTTGATTTCATTGCTGCTTTAATCCGGTCACCAATTTATGCATTGCACGGTCATGCTTTGCGTGCAATTCAATGTAAAGTTGTGTTTTCAAGCTGGTTTGCTAAAGAGGCTATGTTGCTAATGATGAATAGCCTGCTACTACTCCCCCTCGTGGCTCGACAGAAACACAAATTACAAACTGGAAGGCTGGAACAAGGGAAATACGTCACGTTCTCGCTGAAGCTGGTCGTTCGTACTAGCGTACCATCCAAATGGATAGCAGCATTATTACCCAGCTTTGAAATCTACCAGACTAGAATAACTGACACTGTAAATTGCTAGACAATTTAATTAGCAAAAGTAAATGTTATTAACATATTCCAGGGGTCAGCAAACTTTTCAACATGCAGTGCCAGTTTGACATTTTCTCGTAAATGAGCAACAATATATTAAATATTAAGCTGAATTATGACACAGCGACCGAAAACACTTCCAGAAAACCAGGAATCGTATTATTTCCATATAGTCCACAATCCTGCATCAACATTTTAAATGTTGTTTTTGTTGTTATATTTGCAACATGGGAATACAAATTATTACACCCATCTTAAAACACAATTTTCAGAAACTCATTCAAAAACATATTTGCACTGTGAGAAATGTAAAAAAAAAACGAGAATATATGAGAATGTTCTAACCATCCACATAAATTTCTTTAAGACTTGTACAGCCTTGCAAAACCATGTGAAGGCGATGCACCCACTTGCAACAATATTTTTAATATTTTCTTGTCTATTACTCACAACCAGGGGCATAGCCACATGGCGGCCAGGGGGGGGGCACGCCCCCCCCCCTCCCTGTTGACAATCTAGTGCCACCCCAAATATAAGACTGGCCCGAGCTGGCCACCACAGTAATAATGTCCTGGCTACGCCCCTGCTCACAACATAGGTTTAAAATCTATTAATTGATCCCATTTCAGAACACTGCTTTCAGTAACTAATTTAAAGGGGACTTATTATACCACCAGGTGTGAGCGTGATTAGCCTTACAAGCCGTTTCGAAAATCTGCCTAATATGACATCACTAGTGGGTGTGTCCACCTAGATCTGTGCTGGATAGATCTATCTACCAGCCTACCCAGTGGACTGAAGTAAACATTGCTCATCTATCCAGCACAGATCTAGGTGGACACACCCACTAGTGATGTCATATTAGGCCGATTTTCGAAACGGCTTGTAAGGCTAATCACACTCACACCTGGTGGTATAATAAGTCCCCTTTAAACATGTTTGCACTGGGAGGAAATGCCCAAAACAGAATAAAGTCGGTAGTAATTATTATGCTGCCGCATTGTGGGGTGACATTTTTCCAATGATTATGCTGCCACGTGCCAGTGGTGGCACGTGTGCCTAGGGTTGCCGACATATTCTAAGCCGTGTGTGTGAGGCAAATTGCAATTTACAATAAGAAAATAAACAAATCATATCAAGAAGCGAAAACCCAATTTATTTTTTTCATTGTACAATTATTAATGGTAGTGCATTCATCCATTAACATGGTTATAGTTTTGATCGAAACCGTTGTGGTGTGGCATCACCCATTCAGATGTCATGTATTCACAGGCACTCATTTCAACTCATTTTGTATATAAGGCACCAGCAAAAAAAATAACTTTCTATTGACTAATGCCTTGGGAATGTTCTTTCAGGAAGCCCTTACAGTTTAAGCATCCACAATGAACATTAGATCTTTGGCATATCAAAACCATCCTAGTACTTTCAGCCGATAATTAAATAATTGGCCAAATCTTTTTTAAATTCCCTTCAACTGTTAAAAAATGACGTGTCCCTTTCCAAAGTCCATGTCTACATCATCATCACAAAGATGTCTATCGTTTCCTGAGAATGTGTACCAGTAAAAAAGGATAAGACGATGCCATTCAAAAGTTTGAGTAGCCAAAACTGATAGGAATAAGGAGGTAATTTCTAGTTTAGTATAAATAGTACAACTGTAGTACAGTATGATAAGTATTTATTCATAATGACATTGTGCGCCCACTGATGTCAAAGAACAGTCTAAGCCACAGACCAAGTCATTTCTTGCGACCAAATTGCAGATAAATAAAAAAACAAGAATCATTATGGCTCAACCAAATGCTGAAATGTGTGCGGCTGCTTCATGATCGATCTACATTACACTGATGAACACACTCCCTCGGGCAATAACGGTTGCACAATCCTTCGACCATCAGATGGGCACTGAGGCATTGATCAGAGAGGTGAAGCAGAAGGGGCAGAGCTTGTAACCACTCCCGCCGTAGAATTTGTTCTGGAACTCCACCCTGGAAAGGAATGAAAACAACATCCATTATTAACCGGTCCTTAGGGCCCACTCAAACCCTCTCCGAGAGGCCTGGGAACCTAGAGTTCGTCTGACTCATGAAATCATTTGATTGGTTTAAAGTGACGTCTGACGAGGGTTGTTCTTCTCACCAGTGCAGACGGAGTGCGTGCAGGAAGGCGGACAGGCCCTCCATGACCAGGAGGATGGCGACCGTCAGAAGGGCGAAGAAGGCGAACACGACGAACAGGGCCACCGAGCCCGTGTAGCCCTGCCACTTCACGCCATTCCGCATCACCATCGTCCACAGCACCTCCGACAGCTCTGCAGGGACAAGACACCAGCCGTGACTCCCCAGGCATGTTGTCCGAGAAGGATTATTTAAAGAATGACTGAGGAAGTGGAGGCCGTGAGTCGTGTGACCGCGAGTGCGTGACTGTGAGAGTGTGTCACTGTTTGAGTGAGTGAGTGTGTGAGACTGTCTGTGTGAGTGTGCGCGTCACTGACGTGAGTGCGCCAGGCTGAGCGCCCAGAGTCGGAGGTAGGAGGCCGTGTTGGAGATGCAGCCCAGGCAGTACTCTATGGTGTGTATGGCCTGATGCATGTACACATCTGCAGCATCAAATGTCTGCAACAGAAGGAGAGGAGGGGGGGGGGGGGGGGGGGAGAATGAGAGATATAAATATCTGTTTGTTTCATTAGAATAGCAGGACTGTTCAACACTTAGGTGATGTGCAAGCCAAAGGTCATTACACCATCCCTCTTACCTCTTCCTCTTCCTCCTCTTCCTCTTCCTCTCCCTGGCTGGCGTTGATGGAGCCGTTCTCCACCAGGGGACGCCTCTCCCCACTCTGGAACACCGTGAAAGAGGGCGCTCAGATCAGCACAACGGCGCGCCAACAAGAGAACGCGAGGCCGTGAGGTGGTGGTGGTGGGGGGGGGGGGGGAAGAGTTGGTTTTGGGGGGGGGGGGGGCTGGGGAGACCTACCACGCCGCGGAGTCTTATCTTGTGTGTGATGTACTCGAACGTGGGCTTCCCGAACAGCAACACGGGCACCGAGCACAGTGCCAGGACCACCAGGACCTTCTGGACAATTGTCTGGGGGAGGGGACAGTCTCTGTGTTGTTAACACACACACATCGCATATAGACATGCGAGCACATAAACACACACATAGACATGCGCGTACACACACACACACACACACACACACACACACACACACACACACACACACACACACACACACACACACACACACACACACACACACACACACACACACACACACACACACACACACCTGTCCGTGGTAGAGGGGCTGGTTGCCCGCGTTCTCGGTGAACAGGAACATGTCGATGAAGTGGATGAGAATGCTGGGGGCACTCTTCGACTGATCCGGCGTGAAGATGATCCACTTGAAGATCACCATGAAGACCAGGTAGCCGAACAGACACAGCATGAACAACAGCTCCGGGATGAGCACCAGGAAGATGTTGCTGATCTGGCCCCGGTTCCTGGTGGAGGACACACACGAGAAGAGAGGCGTGGTTGGAGGCTGGAGGCGTGGTTGGGGACCGACGGTGTGTGCGTCTCCATCCCATGGGTGTAGTGGGGGCTGTTGTTAAACTCACACGTAGTTGAACGAGGACAGGCAGACTCCGAAAGTCATGTGGATGACTCCCATGATGACCGACATCTTCATCTTGTAGGAGTTGAGGAACGTCAGCTTGTTGTTGGCCATGCCCCAGACCTAACGGTTACCACAACAACAACAACAACAACAACAACAACAACATGTCACCAAGAAGATCAGTGAAGATCCAAAAGGACAGATCAGGTGAGGGAGGCAAGGGAACCGTACCGGGTCTATTCCAAAGGGGTACGGGTTTGTGAAGACCCCAGGAACCACGGGATCCATGGCGAGGATTGGGGTCCCCGCCAACACAGAGGCACTGAGGGGGGGGTCAGAGAAAGCAAAATAGCAAACGGGTGAGTGTGTGAGTCGAGAGGCATCACCCCAAAAAATTTGAATACACCCTGACAATCTGAACAGCTCCTTGCAAGCAGTCTGGGCTGATGTGAAACCTGGTAACAAAGAGGGTACGCAAGGGATTGGAATAAGCACAGCTGCCGTTCAATCCAACATAAAAGTCTCATATTCAACATAAAAATAACATGTTTGCAATCAGCCATGTTAGTTTCTGACCCTGATGGAGATAGGTGCAAGATGTACATAGGACTTATTTAGCCTTTGTGCAAAAACATTTTTAATGCCCTAAAATTAGGAAACATATGACTCTGAGAACACTGCAAGCGGAAAATTAAGAGGAAGCTATTGTAGGATTTGGAAATGGAAAGAGCACTCACTTCCATCTGTTGATCTTGAACATGGGCTCCACGTGCCATCCCGAGCTGAACGGGCTGACCCCCCGGCTGAAGCACTCGTTGTAGATAGCGCCTGTGTAGATGGAGAAGAGCCCCATCAGCAGGATCAGATACCGACCCCCGAACATCATCCGGAAGATCTAGGAAGAACACAGTTTGGTGTGAGGCACTGTGTGGCTAAAAGGAGTTCCACTCATTGAGGAAGATTCGTTATGCAAGAAAAATACTAATTAAATGACCATTGTATTTAATTTACTACTAAATTGGTGGAGGTTTCTATCAAAGTGCAAACTTTTGAGTTATTACCCCCTCGGACCAAAATATATTTATAGAGGGTCATACATCTATGGAGGGAAGCTTGAGGAGCTATGATCCAATTAACTAATTCGATTTCACAGTTTAAATGAAAATCACATGGGATGTGTAAAATGGTTCCTTCACACAACGCATTTACCACCCCCATTGATTTGTGTGTTATTTGCATCTGTGCTGCATTTGAAGCGGGGTTAACTGATTGAGGACTGGGGATTCCCAGTGTACTAAAGGGACAGGAAATCTACCGGCGAATGGTCATGGAACCATACAATGTTGTGGGAGAGTTACGGCACTAAGGATTGATGGAGAACGGTCAAACAATAAAAAAAATGGTAAACAAACACTAAACATAGTCCACAAAGATAGTCGACAGTAGGTGTGTGCCAGTAGGAAACTAGGGTGGAAGCACACTGGGTCGGGTTACGACCTGGGTTCCCTTGAGTTTGGTTCCCTGGTTCGACGAGTACCTCATTACTGCTGTTGTTGAACTTGGGGTCCTTCTCCTCCAGGATCAGGTAGAGGGCCAGCAGCGCCATGAGCAGCCCGTGGCCCATGTCCCCGAACATCACCGCGAACAGGAAGGGGAAGGTGATGATGGTGAAGAGAGCTGCCACACACACACACACACACACACACACACACACACACACACACACACACACACACACACACACACACACACACACACACACACACACACACACACACACACACACACACACACACACAATGAACACACCACAAGCTTCTGACGGCTCCAATGGCAGCTCTTGTGATGCCCGTTGGGGTTCTAGGGTATGGGGGTTCTAGGGTACGGGGGTTCTAGGGTACGGGGGTTCTAGGGTACGGGGGTTCTAGGGTACGGGGGTTCTAGGGTATGGGGTGGCGGGAGTGCGTACCTGGGTTGACCTCCCGGTAGTTGGCCACCCCGTAGGCCTCCACGATGTTCTGGAAGCCGGAGGTGAAGGAGTTGACGGGGAAGAGGGTGGGCGGAGGCTTGGAGCAGGGCAGGCGGTTGTAGAAGGAGTCCACCCCACTGCCACTCTTGCGCTAAGAGGACGAGAAAAGATCACATAAGCCTGAATGCATACATCATCACACCAGGGTTGAACCGTGCATACGTTAGATAACGAAATGAGGACTACACTCTCTACTGGTTTGGGCGCATTAAAAAGAGTTTACAGTCAAAAGTAGACCCTGGAAACAAACTTCTGTCTCTTGCAAGGGATCAATACCCACTAGTTCACATATTTGACACATGTGCACGCCCACCCCCCCCCACCCCCGTGGTCACTCACCCCTCCCTCCCGGAGGGCGCTCTGCAGTTCGGGCAGCTTGGTGACAGGGCACCAGGCTTCGGCGATCAGGCACTTGTCGGTGACCGAGGGGCTGCAGAGGTTCAGCACCATCTCCACCGCCTTGCACTTCTGCACGGCCACCCGCCACTGGGGCAGCAAGGCCACCGCGCGCACCAGCAGCTGCTGCAGGAAGGTCTCCGTCTGGGTGAGCACCTGGCGGGGGGAGAGGACGGGGTAAGGTGAGGGTTGAAGAGGAAAAACTTTATTTGAATACAATTGGTTGATGAGATATATTTCTTGGACGTTATTATACAAGGGCTCAGCGATTTTATTTACATTTTTATTTTCCACAGTATATGGAACAAATAGGAAGCAAAAAAAGCTAACAAATGATAAGTAAACCCGGGCAAATATGCATGCAATACGCGTGATGCACACAATAATTAAGAAAAACATGTCTCATTGGCTCAATAGAAGCATCATTTATTTATTTACATGAAGTCAATTGATGAAATAATTTCCAACGTACCACTTTGATGTCGTTGATGCTGCCCTGGAGACCCCTGAGAATGTCCTCGCGCTCCGACGTGCTCTCAGGGTACGCAAAGGTCTGCGTGCGGAAGCTGTGTGCAGAGATGACCACTGTGTCATGCTGAATTCAGACAGCTGTTTAAGCTACATGAAGAACACGCAAACGGACAGAAGGAACCCACCAGTCACAGATCTTCTTGACCTTCTGGCCAATCTGCTCCCCCCAATAGGAGATGAGGAACACGGTCCACTGTACCATCTCGCCCTGTCAGCAAGGAGGCATGAAGCACAGGAGGAATTAGAGTCACCACCAACGCATTCACAAACACAGAAATCATAGCCGCCAAATTAAACCAATATTCATGTTAATACCGGTAATAATAATTCAAGTCAAAAGGTCAATTGTCAGGTAAATACGGTGAATCAAGTTTGAAGTGTACTGCAGCACAATACAATTGATACACTTACATTTTCTTGCAAATCTCATGCGAAAAGTGCAGATATTTGGGTTCAACAATACCCAAACGTTCCACACCAGCCAAAATCACAAGGCAAACATCAATAAACAGTTCAAACATCTCCAAAAAGGAACACAATATGAAGATGCCCTAGCCTCATATTCATAGTCCACAACCCGACCCTGATCTCACAAGCCATAAAAACCAAAAAAAATTGCAGAAGCAGTTGGCCTCATTCACATAGCGGCCATCTTCAGTCCTCCCCCCCCCCCCCCCCCCCCATTCGGCTAGAACCAAGACGGACCCAAGATGGCCGCTAGGGGAACAAGGGTCAATGTATGTCAACAACTGCAATCGAGGCATGTGAAGGCTATCTCCCCTCCCCGGCCTCACCGTGTCAGGGTGCTCCAGCTTGCCCTCCATCTCCCGGAAGTCCACGATGATGTAGCCGCGGCACGCCCTCCACAGCAGCCGCTCGAAGGAGGGCACCTTCCACGGGTGAACTACCCCCGCCACGAAGCTGGAGGACAGAACCTCATCATTACTACCCCCGCCATGAAGAGAGAGAACCTCGTCATTACTACCCCCGCCACGAAGCTGGAGGACAGAACCTCATCATTACTACCCCCGCCATGAAGAGAGGGTACCTCATCATTACTACCCCCGCCATGAAGAGAGAGAACCTCATCATTACTACCCCCGCCATGAAGAGAGAGAACCTCATCATTACTACCCCCGCCACGAAGCTGGAGGACAGAACCTCATCATTACTACCCCCGCCACAAAGAGAGAGAACCTCATCATTACTACCACCGCCATGAAGAGAGGGTACCTCATCATTACTACCCCCGCCACGAAGAGAGAGAACCTCATCATCACTACCCCTGCCACGAAGCGAGAGAACCTCATCATTACTACCCCCGCCATGAAGAGAGGGTACCTCATCATTACTACCCCTGCCACGAAGAGAGGGTACCTCATCATTACTACCCCCGCCATGAAGAGAGAGAACTTCATCTTTACTTCCCCCGCCACGAAGAGAGAGAACCTCATCGTTACTACCCCCGCCATGAAGAGAGAGAACCTCATCGTTACTACCCCCGCCATGAAGTGAAGGAACCTCATCATTACTACCATCGCCACGAAGAGAGAGAACCTCATCATCACTACCCCTGCCACGAAGCGAGAGAACCTCATCATTACTACACCCGCCACGAAGAGAGGGTACCTCATCATTACTACCCCCGCCATGAAGAGAGAGAACCTCATCATTACTACCCCCGCCATGAAGAGAGAGAACCTCATCATTACTACCCCCGCCATGAAGAGAGAGAACCTCATCATTACTACCCCCGCCACGAAGAGAGAGAACCTCATCATCACTACCCCCGCCATGAAGAGAGAGAACCTCATCATTACTACCCCCGCCACGAAGAGAGAGAACCTCATCATTACTACCCCCGCCATGAAGTGAAGGAACCTCATCATAACTACCCCCTCCATAAAGAGAGAGAGGGGGAACCTCATGATTAATGAAGCGATTTTGTTACATTATCAAACCCTCCGATTTATTTTCATAAACAAAAAGTGAAAAGGAAAAACGCTGGTTTACCTCAGGTGGACATCCTGACGGTTGTCAAACAGACCTGTGGTCTCCAGCACCTGGATTGGTCCCTGTGGAACATGAAGAAGGAAGGTGGATTTTTTGTTGAAGGGAACATTTGAGCACATATCGAAGGAGGGAACAGTTGTTCAATATACGAAGAACATGAAAGACGAAGTAGGGGTCTGTGTAGGGCGGGCGTGGGGTACCTGGGAGGCAGTGAGGGAGTGGGTCTGGGTCAGGACCCCCTGGTACTGGCAGAGCTGGACCAGCTGGGCCTGCAGGCTGTCCCTGTTCCGGGACACCTGGGACGGAAAGGGAGCATGTGTTTAGTCAAAAATCAAAAACAATGTAGCAGGAACCACGCCATCGACACTGGGGAATGGGTCCTGTTGAAGCCATAGCCTGGAGCTGTGTTTCGCAACCAGGAGCAAAATCAATCCACGTTTGGCACGTTTAGGATCGGAATTTGAACGACCGCCGCACACTAGTCTATGGCCAGAAGCCATTAATATTCAACCCTTATCAACTACTTGATGCAACAAAAATAAATAAAAAAATCTGTCAAATTGGACTTATCAAAACACGTAATAGGGAGATGAACCAGCGAGATTCCAAACAAATGTAGAAGAAATTCTTAGCTTTGTATTACGAGAACGTCATCACATTTCTCTGATCGACTAAGAATACACCTATAGGCCGTTCAGAGGAACTACACGTTAGCGCTTCACCGACCTCTTTGAGCTCTCTGGCCAGGCGCTCGCTGTCCTCCTCGATAGTGCTCAGCTCCCGGGGCTGGGGGGCCGAGGGCATCGGGCAGGGGGGCGGGAGGGGCCCCCGCATGTGAGGGGACCGGGACCGGTTGATCTCCTGCTCCAGGTAGTCTGTTCAAAGGTGTGAGGGAGATAACATTAGAGAGCCTGTAACCACAAAGAAATATGGCCTGAGGGGCTGGTTATGACGGTGGGGGGGGACAAAAGCGATCTACTCCAGAAAAAAGGAATCATCTGTGATTACAAAAAATATTTAAGTGTACAGTTAATACTAATAATTAATGTTCAAACATTCAGATATTGAGTATGTTGTAACCCAGGTTACTAGGCCTTATCAGAAGACCAGTTTCAGTTAATTGATTAGATCAATAAATTAATAAGATAGATAAGATAAATAGATAAATAAATAGGGTTTGTTTTAAAATAATCTTCCATAATATGAATAGGATTTATGATTGAAATCCTAAATATGTCAATAAAAAGATTAATATGCATAAGGTTATTTATATCTGTTTAAAAATAATATTTTGTTTATTTCAAATGTGGCGAATGTGCCTTTCTCAAAGTGTACAAGATTCGGGTGACATGAGGAGTTCACGTAAGGCAACTTAGCGTAACCAATCAGACACCGTCAAGGATTTATGATTGAAATCCTAAATATGTTAATAAATAGATTAAAAAGATTAATGTACACCACAAGGTTATTTATAACGGTTTAAAAATAATATTTTGTTCATTTCAAATGTGGCGAATGTGCCCTTCTCAAAATGTACAAGATTCGGGTGACATGAGGAGTTCACGTAAGACAACGTAGCGTAGCCAATCAGACACCGTCAAGGTGTACGTGCCGTTTCTCTCTCTCTCTATGCCGGACCGTTGTCGAGGTGGCGGCATGCAAACTTTCTCTTGAAGGAAATTATTGTTGCGAGAGCCAGATATATCCCAACGTTTGAATAATTATCGGAGGCGCAGAGAACGAAGTTTTTTGTTGTTGCTTTGGTTGATTAGTGGATCTTGTTTGTGACGGAAACTAAGGAGAACCGGAACCTGGACTGATGAGAGCAGTGTATTCTGCCTTGTACCCGGAGTGTGTGTGTATATGTGATGTTTGAGCCTCTGGCCGGGTCTTTTTGCTTTTATGGATTCCTGGTGAGATCTGCATGAAGATTCTTCTCCCGCTGGGATTTCTCCCATCTCTGTAGAGGTAGTGGGGAACCTCAGTGGTAGTGGCGAGCTACCCAAACGAAGGACTGTTATTTTGTTACCAATATTCTGATTTTCCCAGTGGCTGGATATATTGAGAAACTGGTTGATATCTCATGTTTTTTATTTTTTTATTTTACTTCTTTAAATCTACACAATATAGCTTCTAAAACGTACTTGTTGATTGTGTGAGTCCTTTACTCTGTCACTCAATGCATATTGCCAATACCCCTTTCTCCTATAGCGAACTAGACTTCTGATTTTCTGGCCCACAAGTTAATTAATGCACTGATAATTACATCTGTATCTCCCAGTCTTTACCATCGAGGGTTAGAGCTGATGCTGGTTACAGAAATTGGCGAGCTAGCCAGGAGAAAGTGGAGTATTTAGTGACTAGAGTAAAAGGGTAAGCAGCAATATAGTACAATGGATATAGTGGAAGATGAAAAGATAAATGTTCGTAACTCAGTTATTGTTAATGGGTTAACCCAAACTGAAGTAGATGGGGAACTCGAGGCACCTAAACCGCTATGGCTCTATTAACAGAGTGCTAGTTATTGATGACCCAAAATCAGAGTATCATCTCTGCTCCATTGTGGAATTTGCAAGTAGCTCTGCAATGCAAACATTTAGACCTATATTGCCAACTGCTTATCAGAGCTCAGCTGATGAAAATGTTATCTTTAAGGTGCGCTCCTTAGATAGTGTTTACACTAGCACTGCTAGCAGCAGTGCCACCAAGGGGAATCTTGAAGAACTGCAAGCCATTGCTAATAAACTTGGGAAGTCATTTGAAAGTGTACTCCAAGAGGAATTGATGAAGATAAGTGCAGGGAAAGGTGTGAACCTCCCCGCTGACACTGCACCAGTCGAAGACTCTCAATTAAACGCTTCTGATGCAACTGGTTGGGAGAGTGAGAATATTAAAGCGCCATCACAGGTCATGCAACAACCCTCTCTTCTGCTTGGATCTGTCTCACCTGAGATGGTCAGGAACTTGCCAGCTGTGTTCCCACCATCTCCTTCACCCAGGCGTGGTCAGCATGGATTGAGAGGTGATGCCCAAGCCGCATCAACACCAGCTTTGCAAAGGCTTGAGGCCGCTACTCGGATTCCACAGGTAACGTCCTTACCAACCAGTGTGAATGGTCGGTCACAGCCTGCAGTGTTGACAGCCTCTCCATCGCCTAGCATGGCTGCTAACTTGAACATTCAACACCCAGCATCCCTGTCCATCCAAGGCAGTGGTAATGGTGACAGTGCTGCAGTGACCCATTCAGTACTTACCATGAGTGATGTTAATCCTCCTGCTGTACAACGGGTTGTTGTTGAACATGTCATGCGAGCTAATGAAGCTATGTCTTCCATGCACTCTTCAACTCGCCTCAGACCTTTCTCTGGGAAGTTTCCTCGTCCAAACAATGAACTTGATTTTGATACCTGGAGAGCAAATTTTCTAAAATGACTAAGAATGGTTCAAAAATACTCAATGAATAACGGAAATAGAGGAGATGTGACCCGGCCCGGAGGAAGCCCGGGGCCCCCGTCTGGAGCTAGGCCCAGACGGAGGGCTCGATGGCGAGCGCCTGGTGGCCGGGTTTGCCACGGAGCCCGGTCGGGCACAGCCCGAACAAACTACGTGGCACCCCCCCTCTCTTCATCTCATGGGCCCACCACCTGTGGGAAGACCCGTTGGGGTCGGGTGCGCAGCCACATGGGTGGCAGCGAAGGTCAGGGGTCTCGACGGACCAGACCCGGGCGGCAGAAGCTGGCTCTGGGGACGTGGAACGTCACCTCGCTGTGGGGAAAGGAACCGGAGCTTGTGAGGGAGGTGGAGCGCTATCAGTTAGATCTGGTGGGGCTTACCTCCACGCACAGTCTCAGCTCTGGTACCGTACTCCTGGATAAGGGTTGGACTCTATTCTTCTCCGGAGTTGCCAAGGGCGTGAGGCGCCGGGCGGGTGTGGGGATACTCATAAATCCCCGGCTGAGCGCCGCGGTGTTGGAGTTTACCCCGGTAGACGAGAGGGTCGCCTCCCTGCGCCTAAGGATTGTAGGGGGGAAAACTCTGACTGTTGTTTGTGCGTATGCACCAAACAGCAGCTCAGAGTACTCAGCCTTCTTGGAGACCCTGAATGGAGTCCTGTATGGGGCTCCAGTAGGGGACTCCGTAGTTCTGCTGGGTGACTTCAACGCCCACGTGGGCAACGATGGAGACACCTGGAGAGGCGTGGTGGGGAGGAACGGCCTCCCTGATCTAAACCCGAGCGGTCGTTTGTTATTGGACTTCTGTGCTAGTCATGGATTATCCATAACAAACACCATGTTCGAACATAAGGGTGCTCATAAGTGTACCTGGTACCAGAGTACCCTAGGCCGAAGATCAATGATCGATTTTGTGATCGTGTCATCTGATCTGAGGCCGCATGTTTTGGACACTCGGGTAAAGAGAGGGGCGGAACTGTCAACCGACCACCATCTGGTTGTGAGTTGGATCAGGGAATGGGGGAAATTCAACTCACACCTCCGGCGGAGTTTTTCTAGCATTCCTGTGGAGGTTGGGGGCATTGAGCCGGAGTGGGCGGTGTTCAAAGCCTCCATTGCTGAAGCTGCGGTGGCTAGCTGTGGCCTCAGGGTCTTAGGCTCCTCAAGGGGCGGTAACCCTCGGACACCGTGGTGGACACCGGTGGTCAGGGAAGCCGTCCGATTGAAGAAGGAGGCCTTCCGGGATATGATATCCTGGAGGACTCCTGACTCGGTTGCAGGGTACCGACAGGCCCGAAGGGCTGCAGCTGCTGCCGTGTCGGAGGCTAAGCAGCGGGTGTGGGAGAAGTTCGGAGAGGCCATGGAGAAGGACTTTCCGTCGGCACCAAAGTGTTTCTGGAAGACTATCCGGCACCTCAGGAGGGGGAAACGGGGAACCGTCCAAGCTGTGTACAGTAAGGATGGGACTCTGTTGACCTCAACTGAGGAGGTCGTCGGACGTTGGAAGGAACACTTTGAGGAACTCCTGAATCCGAATAACACGCCCTCTATGTTGGAGGCAGAGCTCGAGGTTGATGGTGTTTCGTCGTCAATTTCCCTGGTGGAGGTCACTGAGGTAGTCAAACATCTCCGCAGTGGCAAAGCCCCAGGGATTGATGAGATCCAGCCAGAAATGCTAAAGGCTCTGGGTGTTGAGGGGCTGTCATGGTTGACACGCCTATTCAACATCGCGTGGGAGTCGGGTACAGTGCCAAAGGAGTGGCAAACCGGGGTGGTGGTTCCCCTGTTCAAAAAGGGGGACCAGAGAGTGTGTGCCAATTACCGGGGTATCACACTTCTCAGCCTCCCTGGTAAAGTCTACTCCAAGGTGCTGGAAAGGAGGGTTCGGCCGATCGTCGAACCTCAGATTGAAGAGGAACAATGCGGTTTTCGCCCCGGACGTGGAACTACGGACCAGCTCTTCACTCTCGCAAGGATCCTGGAGGGGGCCTGGGAGTATGCCTATCCGGTCTACATGTGTTTTGTGGATCTGGAGAAGGCGTATGACCGGGTCCCCCGGGAGAAACTGTGGGAGGTGCTGCGGGAGTATGGGATAAGGGGGTCTATCCTCAGGGCCATCCAATCCCTGTACTCCCAAAGCGAGAGCTGTGTTCGCGTCCTCAGCAGCCAGTCAGTTTCGTTCTCGGTGGGTGCTGGGCTCCGCCAGGGCTGCGCCTTGTCACCAATCCTGTTTGTGATATACATGGACAGGATATCGAGGCGTAGTCGTGGTGGGGAGGGGTTGCAGTTCGGTGGTCTGAGGATCTCGTCACTGCTTTTTGCAGATGATGTGGTCCTCATGGGATCATCGGCCTGTGACCTTCAGCACTCACTGGATCTGCTGGCGTGTGAAGCGGCTGGGATGAGGATCAGCACCGCTAAATCTGAGGCCATGACTCTTAGCAGGAAACCGATGGATTGCTTACTCCGGGTAGGAAATGAGTCCTTAGCCCAAGTGAAGGAGTTCAAGTACCTCGGGTTCTGTTTCGCGAGTGAGGGTACTATGGAACGTGAGATTGGCCGGAGAATCGGAGCAGCGGGGGCGGTATTGCGTTTGCTTTACCGCACCGTTGTAACGAAAAGAGAGCTGAGCCGCAAGGCAAAGCTCTCGATCTACCGGTCGATCTTCGTTCCTATCCTCACCTATGGTCATGAGGGCTGGGTGATGACCGAAAGGACGAGATCGCGGGTACAAGCGGCCGAGATGAGTCTTCTCAGAAGGGTGGTTGGCGTCTCCCTTAGGGATAGGGTGAGAAGCTCAGCCATCCGTGAGGAACTCGGATTAGAGCCGCTGCTCCTTTACTTAGAAAGGAGTCAGCTGAGGTGGTTCGGGCATCTGGTAAGGATGCCCACTGGGCGCCTTCCTTGGGAGGTGTTTCAGGCACGTCCAGTGGGGAGGAGACCTCGGGGAAGACCCAGGACTAGGTGGAGAGATTATATCTCAACACTGGCCTGGGAACGCCTCGGGATCCCCCCGTCAGAGTTGGTCAATGTGGCCCGGGAAAGGGAAGTCTGGGGCCCCCTGCTTGAGCTGCTCCCCCCGCGACCCGACCCCGGATAAGCGGAAGAAAATGAGATGAGATGAGATGAGAGCAAATGTTGACTTATTCTTGACAGATCTCTCCATGTCTGATCTGCATAGAACACGCAAGATCTTGGACAGCTTATTGCCTCCAGCTACTGATGTTATCAATCATGTCAGCCCTCGGGCTTTGCCATCAGTGTATCTTCAGCTACTTGATTCATTCTATGGCTCTGTAGAGGATGGAGATGAGCTGTTGGCCAAGTTTATGGGGACACTACAGAACAACGACGAGAAGTCTGACTATCTGAACCGCTTGCAAGTTGCTCTGAGTGCTGCGGTCAGGCGAGGTGGTATCGCAGAGAGTGAACGAAACCGCTACCTCCTGAAGCAGTTCTGTCGAGGCTGCTGGAACGATGGATTGATAGCTGATCTCCAACTGGAGCGGAAAACAAATGCACCGCCCTCGTTTGCTGAACTGGTGCTTCTGATCAGAACAGAGGAAGACAGACAGGCAAGTAAACACAACCGTATGAAAAAACACCTTGGATTACACAAGCCAAGTCCTGCTGTCCCAAAGTTCAGAGCTGCAGCACAACAGTTATCTGCATACAGTTGTGTTACACCTGAGGAAGAAGTAACTGATACTGACGTCTTCAAGAAACAGCTTAAAGAGATACAAGCCCAGGTTGCTGTCATGCAGACTACAACTCCACGTAAAGCCAAAGTCAACTGTCCTGACCTAACTGAATTCGGCACATTGAAGAGACAGATTGCTGACATTCAAGCACAGGTAGCTGATATGAGGGAAGCAATTCATGAAGCTAAAAGCGACCACCTAGAAGCAACAGAGATTGAGGCATTGAAACAACAGCTTGCCTTTCATCAAGCACAGGTGAGTCCACCCCAAGCTCAGAGTCATCAGATATACCATTGCCTGCATTCTCAAGAGACTTCTCCATGACAGCTCAACACCAGCCGCCCAACAAGAGAGTGAGTGGACAGTCCAGTTCAGGGCCAACAACAAACAGTAGGCCCCGTCCATGGTACTGTTTCCGCTGCGGTGGAGACGCTCACATGACAGGCAACTGTGAGAGTAACCCTAATCCCCTTCTCGTCGAGGAAAAGAGGCAGCTGCTTAGAGAGAAACAACGGCAATGGGATCAGCAAAATGGCAGCACTGGCATCCAGCATTTAAACTACTAGAAGCCCCTGTTGCAGGGCAGACAGGGACTAAAAGATCAACCAAACGCCATAGAAAAATAAAGCAAGTGGCTAGTAAGTGTGGTAATGCTAACACCACCTCCACCATACTGCCGCCCAAGCTGGTTGGAACCAAATGCACTGCTCGAGTCACTATTGAAGGCCACAAAGTTAACTGCCTACTAGATACAGGATCACAGGTGACCACTATTCCGCTGTCATTTTTCCACACTCACCTGTCTCATCAATCCTTGAAATCCTTGGACGACCTTTTGGATGTAGAGTTGCAAATAGAGGGAGCCAATGGAGAGGCTGTGCCTTACCTTGGGTACGTAGAACTCAACCTGTTGTTTCCAGAGGAGTTTTTGGGAGAAGAGACTGAAGTCCCTACGTTAGTGTTGGTTGTCCCTAATGTGAACAGTGTGCCTCAAATCCTCATCGGCACCAATTCATTAGACATCCTCTATTCCAGCTTTGTTGAAAGGCATGAATGTCGTCCTCAGTCATTCCTTCCTGGCTACAGAGTGGTTTTGAAAATCCTTGAAGTACTGGAGCTCTTGGGCTGATCAAGGCGCGAAGCAACACCCCCGAAGTGGTGCCAGCGGGCAGCACAGTCGTTGTGGAAGGGCAGGTCCACATGAGTGGTGCTCACCAGGATAAATGGGCAGTTGTAGAGGCTGCATCTGTGCCGTCCCTTCCTGGCGGATTGCTGGTTGCTAGCTCCCTGTGCACCTTACCTGTCAAGCGCCTTTGCTCAATGTCAATCCTGCTGAGGAATGAGACTCAACATGATGTCACCATCCCCCCGAGAACAGTGTTGGCTGAGATTCATGCCGTTCAACAGGTGATGGGAAAGGAGCCACCCGCCGAATTGACCGCTCCTGAAACCAACAAGATGGAATTTGATTTTGGGGATTCCCCTTTACCACCAGAGTGGAAAGAGCGAGTCACAAGGCTGCTCAATAACATGCCTGAGGTCTTTTCTCAGCATGACATAGACTTTGGTCATACCGACAAAGTAAAACACCACATCAAGCTGAGTGACAACACTCCTTTCAAGCACCGACCCAGACCCATCCATCCACGCGATGTAGATGCGGTTAAGAAACATCTTCAAGAGCTGCTAAATTCTGGCGTCATACGCGAGTCCGAGTCCCCCTTTGCGTCTCCCATTGTCGTCGTGCGAAAGAAAAATGGATCTGTGAGGTTGTGGATCGACTTCAGGAAACTCAACTCACAGACCATAAGAGATGCTTACGCCCTACCAAACTTGGAGGAAGTGTTCTCCCTCTTGACTGGTTCTAAATGGTTCTCAGTCCTCGATTTAAAATCGGGCTATTACCAAGTCGAAATGGAAGAGGCTGATAAAGAGAAGACTGCGTTCGTGTGCCCCCTGGGTTTCTGGGAATTTAATAGAATGCCACAGGGGGTTACCAACGCGCCAAGTACGTTTCAGCGATTGATGGAGAGATGTGTGGGAGATCTCAACCGCAAGGAGGCGATGGTCTTCATCGATGATCTCATAATCTTCTCGGACACCTTGGAGCAACATGAGTCAAGATTACTACAGGTCCTTAACCGACTTAAAGAGTATGGGTTAAAATTGTCATCAGAAAAATTTAAGTTTTTCCAAACCTCCGTTAAGTATCTTGGTCATATTGTCTCCCAGCACGGAGTTGAGACGGATCCACAGAAGATCGAAGCCTTAAAGACCTGGCCAGTACCCGAGAACCTCAAACAGCTGCGTTCCTTCCTGGGCTTCTCTGGGTACTACAGACGGTTTGTGAGGAACTATTCAAAAATCACCAAACCTCTAAATGACCTCACAGCAGGGTACCCACCTCTCAGGAAAAACAATCAAGAAAGAGGAAAAACTCACCTGTACTTCCATCCGAAGGAATCCTTTGGGAAGAGGTGGACTTCAGAATGTCAAGGAGCATTCGAGGAGATCATTGACAAGCTAACCACCGCACCTGTCTTAGGGTTTGCAGACCCTAAACTTCCATACGTCCTTCACACTGATGCAAGCACGACAGGGCTTGGTGCGGCTTTGTATCAAGAACAAGAAGGACGGGTGAGGCCTATCGCTTTCGCAAGCAGAGGATTGACGAAGAGTGAGGCGAAATACCCTGCTCATAAATTGGAATTCCTCGCTCTAAAGTGGGCTGTCACTGCTAAGTTTGGTGATTACTTGTATGGTACCGACTTCACTGTTGTCACTGACAGTAATCCCTTAACTTACATACTGACCACCGCCAAGTTCGATGCCACGAGTTACAGGTGGCTGTCCGCTCTATCGACATACAACTTCAAGCTCCAGTATAGAGCAGGAACTCAGAATCAAGATGCAGACGGACTCTCTCGTCGACCACATAGGGAAACTCCGGGATGATGCTGTGTCAAGGAAAGAGCGTGAAAGGATTGAACAGTTCACTCTACATTGCCTGAAGGATCAGGAGACTCCAGATGTTGTTCTTCCAGATGTAGTGAAGGCCATATGTGAGAGACATGATGTTGAGTGGTCTCATAGAAACTCCACATGTCCATCAGTCACACTTGTCGAGTCTCTTGCCATCCATTCCGATGCTCTGCCCAGTGGTTTCCAGCAGGAAGATGATCATGGACTCCCTGTGATTGGTCATTGGACTGAAGAGGTTATCAGGGCAAAGCAACGAGCTGATCCTGACCTCAGAGTGGTCATCGAGCACAAGGAGTCTGGAGACATGCCTTCACCCACCCTGAGACAAGAGCTTCCAGAACTTCGGTTGTGGCTCCGAGAATGGAGACGTCTAGAGCTGAGAGATGGGGTGTTATACAGGGCACGGCAAGAACTTGGACGAGTCACACACCAGCTTGTTCTACCAGCTGAACTTAGAGCCACAGCACTAAGAGGCCTACATGATGATCTAGGTCATCTAGGCATAGAGCGGACCCTCGACCTCGTGAGGTCACGATTCTATTGGCCTAGAATGTCAGTATATGTAGAGCAGAAGATCAAAATGTGTGAACGTTGTGTGCGCCGAAAGACTCCAAACGAGAGAGCAGCCCCTTTGTGTAACATCAAGGCTAGCAGGCCCTTGGAGCTGGTCTGTATGGACTTTCTGTCAGTGGAGCAACACAAAAGATATACTGGTACTGACAGACCATTTCACTAAGTACGCAGTCGCGATCCCAACTCGAAACCAAAAGGCGCAGACTGTGGCTAAGTGTTTATGGGAAAACTTTCTGGTGCATTATGGATTTCCGGAAAGGCTTCTGAGTGACCAGGGTCCAGATTTTGAATCTCGCACCATAAAAGAACTGTGCTCCATCGCTGGTATTCAGAAGGTCAGGACTACCCCTTACCACCCCAGGGGGAATCCAGTGGAGAGATTCAATAGGACCCTTCTCCAGATGCTGGGCACTCTGGAAAATAAGGACAAGTCTCATTGGAGGGAGTTTGTCAAGCCTCTAGTGCACGCCTATAACTGCACACGGAATGACGTGACCGGATTCAGTCCCTACGAACTAATGTTCGGCAGACAACCCCGGCTTCCAGTTGATTTGGCGTTTGGTCTACCGTCCAGCCGTGAACCCAAGTCACATTCCCAGTATGTGCATGACTTAAAGGGCCGCCTAGAGGAAAGCTACCGAGTCGCCACAGAGAATGCCTCAAAGACAGCTGAGCGTAACAAGCAGCGGTTTGACAGGAGAGTTGTTGAGTCCACTCTTGAAACAGGAGATCGTGTCCTTGTGAGGAATGTTCGGATAAGGGGGAAACACAAGTTGGCCGATAAATGGGAACCAGACATTCACATAGTGGTCAAACGTGCTGGTGACCTACCTGTGTACACTGTCAAACCAGAGGGAAAAGATGGACCACTTCGCACCTTGCACCGTGACCTCTTGCTGCCGTGTGGGTTCTTACCTGTGGCTGAGGCCGAGCAACCTCCGAAGCAGACTATCAACAGACCTAGAACAAGTAGACAGTCGAGAATGGAAGTCACAGCTGAGTCTGAGGTGGCAGATGATAATTCAGAGTCGGAAGACAATGACTACTATTGCTATTTACCTAGAGAGACACTGAATACTGACTTTATTGAAACACAGATTCTGACCCGGCCAGAGACAGTACCTGCAAGGGAAAGACATGTCGGAGAGACAAAACAACCAACCCTGTCTCCAGTTGTTTGGCTTCCTGCTCCTGCCGACTTGGAAGAAAAGACAGAGACATTAATCATTGAGAAACAGGACAGAGAAAAGAGAAGTGCGCCTGAAAGAGATACAGTGCATCGGATACCTGTGGAGATCATTCCATCCAAGTCAGAGAAACTTCCAGCTTTCGGGGATGACACCACAAATGAGCCAAGCTCTGACCGATCAAACTGTTTTGGATGGAGAGGAACCTCGGCAGTTGTTGATCCAGAGGCTGAGGTCACCTCAAGGCACAGAGAAGCTCACCCCCCCAAAGTGAGAAGAGTTCTGGTTGGAAACTCTCAGGACGCCCCCTCTGACATTTCAAGACAAGAGGATGAGACCTTACCTGTCCAGTCGAGCATGTCGGAGACTCCCTCAGAACCAAACATTATGGATGGAAGCCTTCCTGTTTTCTCAGACCTATCATTCAGTGACAGCCGCAAGGACAAAGGATGTTTTGTCAACAAACCTTGTGAGGACATGTCAGTGAACAGGACCAATGGGGAAACAGCAGCTGGGACATCTGGAAGGACAATCTCTCCAGTCATCATGGGAGAGAGTGAGAGTGAGAATGTTCCCAGACGTTCCGAGAGGCATAGAGAACAACCTGAACGACTACAGTATGGTCAACTGGGAAATCCCTTGCTGCCCATAGTCCAGTCACTTTTCCAAGGCCTCAACCTTGCTTTTGCCGACGCACTCCAGAACCATGGCTATGCAGACACCCCCCTAAGTAACACCAAGGCCAATTCATAGTCATGTGGGTGTAATGGGACATACACACCTTTAGAAGGGGAGGATGTAACCCAGGTTACTAGGCCTTATCAGAAGACCAGTTTCAGTTAATTGATTAGATCAATAAATTAATAAGATAGATAAGATAAATAGATAAATAAATAGGGTTTGTTTTAAAATAATCTTCCATAATATGAATAGGATTTATGATTGAAATCCTAAATATGTCAATAAAAAGATTAATATACATAAGGTTATTTATATCTGTTTAAAAATAATATTTTGTTTATTTCAAATGTGGCGAATGTGCCTTTCTCAAAGTGTACAAGATTCGGGTGACATGAGGAGTTCACGTAAGGCAATTTAGCGTAACCAATCAGACACCGTCAAGGATTTATGATTGAAATCCTAACTATGTCAATAAATAGATTAAAAAGATTAATGTACACAAGGTTATTTATATCGGTTTAAAAATAATATTTTGTTCATTTCAAATGTGGCGAATGTGCCCTTCTCAAAATGTACAAGATTCGGGTGACATGAGGAGTTCACGTAAGACAACATAGCGTAGCCAATCAGACACCGTCAAGGTGTACTTGCCGTTTCTCTCTCTCTCTATGCCGGACCGTTGTCGAGGTGGCGGTGTCACGTTAAAATTGTACCGGGGGCGAAAATTGTACCGGCCTACGTCATCGTTTGTTTACATCCTGACAACCTGCCCGGAAACAGACGACGCGATGCAGAAAACATGTTTCCAAACGACGAAATAACATAATACAGATAGCGGATTGCTATCTGTATTATGATAGATAGCGATAACACTTGTTTTTACTTTATATTTGTATTGTATTTAATTGTTGTTTAATCGAAACAATAAAATTTGCCCGCGAAACGGGCGATCGCGTCAAATGACGTAGCAGGGTTCTTGAAACATAATACAGATAACGGATCGCTAGATAACACTTGTTTTTACTTTATATTTGTATTGTATTGAATTGTTTAATCGAATTTAGCTAGTAAACGGAGTGTTTTAAGCAGGTTTCATAGTCTAGAATGTTCAAGAACCTTCCTACGTGATTTGACGCGTGATTTGACGCGTGATTTGACGCGATCGCCCGTTTTGCGGGCAAATTTTTTTATTGTTTCGATTAAACAATTAAATACAATACAAATATAAAGTAAAAACAAGTGTTATCGCTATCTATCATAATACAGATAGCGATCCGCTATCTGTATTATGTTATTTCGTCGTTTGGAAACATGTTTTCTGCATCGCATCGTCTGTTGCCGGGCAGGTTGTCAGGATGTAAACAAACGATGACGTAGGCCGGTACAATTTTCGCCCCCGGTACAATTTTAACGTGACAGCGGCATGCAAACTTTCTCTTGAAGGAAATTATTGTTGCGAGAGCCAGATATATCCCAACGTTTGAATAATTATCGGAGGCGCAGAGAACGAAGTTTTTTGTTGTTGCTTTGGTTGATTAGTGGACCTTGTTTGTGACGGAAACTAAGGAGAACCGGAACCTGGACTGATGAGAGCAGTGTATTCTGCCTTGTACCCGGAGTGTGTGTGTATATGTGATGTTTGAGCCTCTGGCCGGGTCTTTTTGCTTTTATGGATTCCTGGTGAGATCTGCATGAAGATTCTTCTCCCGCTGGGATTTCTCCCATCTCTGTAGAGGTAGTGGGGAACCTCAGTGGTAGTGGCGAGCTACCCAAACGAAGGACTGTTATTTTGTTACCAATATTCTGATTTTCCCAGTGGCTGGATATATTGAGAAACTGGTTGATATCTCATGTTTTTTATTTTTTTATTTTTTATTTTACTTCTTTAAATCTACACAATATAGCTTCTAAAACGTACTTGTTGATTGTGTGAGTCCTTTACTCTGTCACTCAATGCATATTGCCAATACCCCTTTCTCCTATAGCGAACTAGACTTCTGATTTTCTGGCCCACAAGTTAATTAATGCACTGATAATTACATCTGTATCTCCCAGTCTTTACCATCGAGGGTTAGAGCTGATGCTGATTACAATGTACTTGAGTCATCAGCTATGTGAAAAACTGTTAATGCATAGCTACAGTGGTCGCAGGCCCGGACACTCACTGAAGGTCTTCTCCAGCTCCTCACATCTTCTCACCTCTCCCACAAACTTCCTCTGGAAGGCGTTGACATTTGGGTTCAACTGAATAGAAAAGACCGGATCAGAAGGAGAAGAGATTGTGGCTAGTATTAGTAAAACGCAAAAAAAACAAGACAAACATTGTTTTCTACTACCATATAGAATACACATCCGTAACCTTCTGTAAATAGTATACATTTTTATATTTCTCTGTATGAGCATACAAACGATTATGTACGAATCCTGCTTTATTGGAATTATTGCCCTTCTGCGAACATGAAAATAAATGCACTCCACTCAAGCAAGACTAGATGTGTAAGGGAAGAGGCAAGGACAGAGAGAAGATAAAACATGGCTAATCTCTGAGACTGGTACATTGTGAACATGAACAATGTTTACTTTTGGCACATGACCACTATGGGTTAACCGGCTTGTTGTCTCTGTAGGGTACAGCGCTGAACATTATTTTGACGGACAGGTTAGCAACCAATGGTGGACTCACGTCTCTGAACTCCACCAAGCCCAGTTCTCCCAGTTCACTGACACAGTTGTAGGCCGAGCCAGACTGGAGGAAGAGCTGCACTAGGCACACTTCCTCACTGCGGAACATGGAGCCCATTTCAACCTACCGGAGGATAGACATGGGGAAAAGATGCATTCATTGCAAATTCATTAATTTGCCCTTCAGACTCCACTGTGATCCCACAAGGGAAGGATCAAGTTTGAAGGGTTAGAGGGAGGAGTGTTTGGAATTAAAGTGGGTGAAGTTGTCAGAGGGGAATGCCAGAATTAGAGGGAACTTGAAGTGGCTTGGAAAAATAAGAAAAAGGGAAGTTTATTTGACAAAGATTCCAGTGTTGTGCAAACATGATTAAATAGACTAAAACTGATCGGCAGCGGAACACCAGGCCATTGATCTTTTTAAGATCAGTTATAAGGTTGAACGAAAACCATTCTTGCTTAATAATAATAATATGTAATGATCAAATCACACAGGCAAACAATGAGACTAAGGCTAGTTGGAAGCACACTTCATCTACGAACGTATCGTTAATTTAAACAGCGTTTTCAAACCACTAAAACACATAAATAAGTCATTAAAATACGAGAATAAAAATGCTAATTTGTCTGTGGGACAGCTGTGGTTTCTTGCTTTCGTTTTTACTGTTTTTAAATCATATCAACCACATGGTAGAAAGCATCAGTCTTATTCTGAGTATCCTGCAGGTCTGTGAAGACGTGAAGCGGTCCAACACGGTATCTAGCACCGTGTCTAGGGTTTATTATTACCTTATTCAGCGCACATGACTACCACGGGTGACAGCAAACACAAACTTTATCATTACAACACACACTTTATACACATTATACACACACATTACAATCGACCCCAAGCACCGTGGCTGGACGTCCACTGTTTACAAATAGAGCTCAGCAAAACTCATTTAAACACAACTACAACACATGCATGGAGAACCCGTTCGGTCCCTACCTGTTCCTTGCAGTTGGACCGACCCCGGATTCAGACAGACAGGCCACTGGACTGAATGTGAGTGTGCGACTAGAGACAAAACTGTCCGGTTTACATTCAGTTCTGGCTGGATGTCAGTTAAGGCGGTGCGGCCGCTACTTCCCGTTTGAGTAAGTCACGTTACTCAGCTCTCACGTGACTATTTGGAAAATCAGTGTGACTCATTGAGGGGTTATAACATGCATCAAGGGTTGTTTGGTATTGGTTTTACGGAAATGACTTATGCCGTTCAATCTTCTTCCTGTTGGCAAGGTGCATGTTTAATACGAAATAGAGCTGAATGCCCATTTGCCTAGTCATACTAAAACACCATTCGTACCAGGTTAACAAACAGCCATAATAGAGAGATGAGGATTTGCTTCGCTTATAAACTACCCTTGTAACACTGGTATCTGAACGACCTATTCGTAAAGCGATTTGAACTGTTCACGTTGGAACCGAAAGTCATCATAAACATGGCTGAACTTGTGACAATTAAATTGCTATGTAAAAGGACCCAATAGCATTACAAAAATCTTTTATTTTGGTGTAAAAGGACAGAAATGCAACAGATAAAACAGTCATGAAATATACAAGAGGACAAAAGAAAAAAAAGTAATGGAGGGTCATTGCTTAACCACTGCAGAGATATGGGTGAGTTATAGTCATCATTTATCATGGAAACATGATATGAAGGCAGGAAATCTAACACACTTGTTCATACTTCACTGGGCATACATTACTACAGATATTGTGTTGGCTTACATGTCCTGGAGACTACATAACAGAGCAAAGAGTGCTGGAATACAATTCTCCACAGCATATCGTTAACAGAATGGAGCTGCATTAAAAATAGCTCGGGGACACCATAAAAAGAAAGATTACTACAGTGAATTTATCATTGATGGCAAATTTCAAAGAAACAATACTCTGGCCTTCGCACTAAATGTAATAATACCAGAAAGAACATTTCAACAATAAACAAGACAACCCCCCCTCCCCCAAAAAACGAACCATACCAACCACGTTGTGGTACCAAGCGCAAGGGCATTTGTCAAGAGGTCTTGGACACCTCTGCTGGACAGTATCCGGTAGAGACGCCACCGTAGAATCATTCGTCATCCTTTCACTAAACGTCATACGACTAAGCTATACCAGTGGCCAGCCTCTCAGGCTCTGAACTCGTGTTACGACCCCAGCCATCACTCCCGTGCCAAAGCCCTTTCACATCCATCCAGTAGGACCCCTCTACAAGCTGTAGAACTTCAAGCTTCTGTCCATTCCCGCGGAGGTCAGGAAGCGGGCGTTCTCCCCGAAGGCCACCCCGGTCACAAGGCCCGTGTGGTCTGAAAGGGGACCAAACATTAATCAGGGTTGGTTCATAGAAAGAGTTTTAGGTACGGATGGACGGATGATAGTTGTTTTTGCGGAGACCCTTACCGGAGAAGTTGAGCACCTCGGACCACTGTTTGCAGATGTACACACGGATGTCTGTGCCTCCCACCGCCAGGTAGGTTCCACTCTGGTCGAACACCAGGGACTTCACCTGAAAACACACACAGAGGGTTGTTCAAGTAGCCCACGGGATTTCTTATGGCTGTATTCCTCACTGCGGTTTAAACCGACATCGGCGAGAAAACTGACTATTGTAATATAAACCAAAAACATGAGCATTTGATCCTTCTTCAAAACGTAAGAAAACGTTGACATTCCTTTACGGCGCTCATACTGCAATCCTGACAAAGCATCCGTAGCCACACACACACACACACGCGCACCTCATAGTTGTTATCCAGAGCAATGGTCTTGAAATTCTTCAGCTTCCTCAGATCCCACAGCTTCACAGAGCTATCCTGAGCACCTGGAGAGAGAAGACGCAGACAGAGTTCAGAGCACTGGAATTCCTTACCTGCTGCACCTCAAGGGTTAGGGATACACATTTAACAGACAAAGACATGGAGTGATCTGTGGAACCCATCTCACGCAGAGGTCCTGAACCCTAGGGCCTAAGGCTCACCTGTGGCCAGGTAGTATCCGTTCTCGGAGAAGGCGATGGAGGTGACGGGGCCGGAGTGGCCGGGGAAGTTGGCCACGTTGGTGCGCTCCTTCAGATCCCAGATCTTGATCTGGGAGTCCGCCGTGCCGGTTCCAAAGATGAGACCGTCGGGATGGAACTGGGCGCAGGTCAGGGCTGGAGGCGGGAGGGGAATAAGAGGGAACAGCTTAAGACGGACCCAGAGCTTCTGCGGTCAGAGTCGCCAGTCGCACGCCGGGAGTCCATCGCTTACCAACACCGGCACTCTCGTCCGTGACCTTGGTGAGGACTCGGCCGGTCTGGACGTCGGAGAAGGCCCAGTACTGCAGGAAGAAGACGAGCGTGAGTAAAACAGGGAGACTGTACCCTCACACGACGAGAGCCATCACTAGACCAAGTTGGCCACGTGCCTGATCCTCCGAGGAGCTGAGCAGGTAGTCCCCGGTAGCGTGGAGGGACAGACCGGTCACGGCCGCCTCGTGGGCACGGACCACCTGGACGCAGTTGCCCCCGGTGACCGACCACACGCGGATGGTGCTGTCGGGAGATGCTGAGAACACCACATCCTGTAAGGGGGAGGGGGAAAACGAATGGACAAGTGATTCACCAAGAGCATAAGTAGTGGACTACACAAGAGTTTGACAGGAGCTGTCACACCAAATTTGTACCGGCTGCCAAATTTGTACCGGGTACGTCATCCTTACGTAATCCATTCCAAACCTGCCTGGCAACAGACGATCGCGTCGAACGTTGCCTGGCAACGGACGATCGCGTCGAATGACGTGGGAAGGTTCAAGAACATTCGCAAACTCGTTCATTGAGCTTGACAAGACAGGTAACAATTATTTTACAAATTACATTTATTAGCGTTCCTAACTTTATATTTGTATTGTATTGCATTGTATTTATCTATTTCCTTACACAGTAATCGCTAAATGTTATGGGGATAACGTGAATAATAATAATACAAAACATTTACCAGTTAGTAAATGCCTGCTCACCTATCTACCCATCTATCTATCTAGTATCTATCTATTACCTATAATCTATTCTCTATTATGATACACTTTAAACACTCAGTTTACTAGCTAAATTCGATTAAACAATTAAATGCAACACAAATATAAAGTAAAAACAAGTGTTATCTAGCGATCCGTTATCTGTATTATATTAATTCGTCTTCGGCAACATGAGCGCGATTGAAACCTGCCAGGCAACGGACAACCCCTTAAGTAATCTGTTGTCCGTTGCCTGGCAACGGACAACAGATTACGTACCCGGTACAAATTTGGCACCCGGTAAAAATTTGGTGTGACAGAGCCAACCAAATAAGGGGGGTCCGATAACGGCATCAAATACGTGTTCTCTCGTCCCTGGGGTGGGAGGCGTGTGGGTGTTTACCTGGGACGGGTGGTAGATGACCGACGTGACCTTCTTGGTGTGACCCTTCAGCGTGGCCACGATCTGCTCCTCGCTCTTGTCAAACACCACAACGTTCTTATCGGCGCCACCTGGGGGCCGACCACAAAACAAAACAAACCACAGGTTGGTCCGTTGCATGGGACAAACCAATACTGGGCAGGGGGGGGGGGGTGGATGGAAAGTGGGCCGACCCACTTACCAGTCAGCACTTTGTTGGTGTCAGAAGGACACAGGTCCAGAGCCAGGATTCCAGGAACGCTGGCACTGTGCAGACCCTGAGAGAAGAGAGATCAATACATGACTGGACGAGAAAAAAATCCAAACACTACAGTAGATGCTGCCCACTCCGGGCGAGTAATCAGATTTTGATCGCGATTTCGATTTTAGCGTCAAACGATCACATAGAACAGCTGGATACATATCTGTTCATTACTTAAGATTTAATACATTTCTATTAAAAAAATATTGTATTTTTTTGAAGGAGAAATTTCAAAAGTTCTCAGTTACAAAGTGTTTTTTGGGAGAGACATGCTGAATCAATACATCATGTTTTCAAACTCAAAGATAATCGTTTGAATAATCGTGATTTCAATATTGACCAAACATTCGTGATTATGATTTTTCCCATGATGGAGCAGCCCTACCGCCCACCATGAGGGAGTTGGAGCTCTGAATGAGGCAGTACTCACAGCGTGTGAGGCCACTTGGCGGTATTTACTCAGATCCTCAGCCCGGACCAGCTCCTCTGGCACGGTCTTTCCTCTCTGGAAACAAGAGAAGGGTAAATGTATAACACCACTGTGTGCACAGAACGATCAATCCCTGATGTAAATAGGTGTATTGTTGACATACCTTCTTTCTCTCGGTGGTGAGGACAGTGGCTTTGTCTTGGAGCTGACGGAAACAAAGAGCAGGCAAGAATGTTGTTCAGACATCGAAATTGCTGTTAAATGCATTCATCATTTAAAACCAAAAAAACAACAACAGTAGTGGAAGCAACACCATGGAAAAATAGTTACAACTTCCATTACTATATTTGGATGTTCGGTGGAACATCCACCTAACGAACCAATTTATGAACATCAATGCTCATCAATAGATTACACAGTATTTGAATGAAGACCTATTATTCTAATTCTCTAATTTCAGTCATGTTGATGACGCTCACCTTCTGGATGATCTCGGGGGTCATTCCGACCTGTTCACTGATCTCCATAGGCTCTCCACCGGCCCCCTGTGGGACAGGAGTACAGTAAGACACAAAACAAAACCACAAGCATACTGACTGGTTTGTCCATCACTGGGGAAGCAACCGGCCAGTAACTCACCACAGCAGCAGGCTGAGAGGCGGGAACAGCTTGCGGTGCGACCAATCCAGCTTGAGGTTTGAGCGTGGCCAGAGCTGTGAACAAACAAAACAAACACATGAGTGAACTGTTCCGAGTACGAAACAACAGTCTCGTGAAGCAGTCTGTTCGATAGTGCTGAAGAACATCAGAATCCCCGTACCCTCTCGAGCGGCGGTGACCTCCTTGGTGAGGCGAGCGATGACTCTGCAGGCGGCGTCATGCTGGTACAGAGCGTGGGACAGCTCCTGTCTGGTGGTCTGCAGCTGCTGCCTCAGGGTGAAACTGTGCAGCATCACAGCGTCCTGGGATGGAGCGACGGGTCGGGTGTCACGGAGAAATGGGTTAGAACCAGGAAATGCAGGCCTCGATGGAAAATAGACAACGTCGAAACCAACACAGGACTTCCACTCACCCACTCATCCTGGAGGGACTTGAGAATGGCAGGGATACTTGTTGATGATGGCGCCTTCGGCCGGATAGGGTGCGATACTTTTGGTACAAAAAATGAGTTGACATAAGTTGTGCAATACCATCCAATGATCAGCCTTAAACCGTTAAGAACGTGCACCGCCACCACTCAACGTGAGACAGACGTGTCATCTCGGCGCCTTACCTTTGATATCTATTAGCTGTTCCTCCGAGAGGGGTTGCCCATTCATCGGGTCGGTCCCATTCTCTGCGATGTATTTCTCGATCAGCCTCCGCTCGAACACCTGGTTCGACACGGGGGAGACGCAGGGGTGCTCCGGGACCTCGTTTGAGACTGCGGAGCGGCAGCAGAGTGTTAATAATCATAAGAGCTCGACTCTACGAGCATCACTGTAATGCGTGGCGGCTGACCTAGCCGAATTAGCATGTTAGCTTCCCCGAAGCTACATTGAATGAACATAATCAATGCTTCCACTTACTTGCGCAAACCAAAGACATCTTCCAAATGTAAATGTGTAGCCCGTTCCTAGAAATATATGCTTTGTGTGTATATTGGTGTTTATTCTAACTATTAACTACTTTGTTGTGCAGAAGTTAGAAGTAGCACGCTGTCTTTTCATTGCCGCTACAAAACCCACTGCATGCTGGGATAACTATGGTGGTCGAGTGTTCTTCGGGTGCGACGTGTAGCGCATGAGGTTGCTCTAACGCCACCTAGCGTCGATGAGACAAGGTTTGTGAAGACTGCATTGTAGACCAGCAGAGGGGCAGGATCAAGAAGGCACATGGTCAAAACATTTTATTTAAAGGTCTGACTTGCTTGAGCATTGTGATGAAGCTTTTAAGAGTAATGGTATTTCATAACAGAATGTTAAACAAGATTAAAGATTCAAGATGGTTTTATTGTCATATGCACAACAATTACAGAGCAGTCGCTGGCAATGAAATTCTTTAGTCAAGGATTGTGTTATAATGTTATGTAGACAGTCCATTAATACATGTATGATATATGCAAATATTGCACAAACAAAACGTTTTTGAAGGGTAAAAATAAATAAATAAATAAATAAATACAAACGGTTTCATATTAGCTACATCTTTACAAAAGTTTCTTTGGGGGCATTTTCTGGGGTGTTTATTTGTACAAGTTTTCAGTCATCTATACTAGCACAAGTACAAAAGTAATACAATTTGTCAGCACACACAACACAGACAAAACAGTAAGCAAAGCTCCAACCATTCACGTTGGAGCAGAGGGCAGTGAGGTAGACCGGAGAGGTTTTGCTATAGCGGACTAAATCAAAAAGAAAAGTGTACCATTATCAATAGTCCCTTTATGTTAACAACCTGAGCAGCTGAAAGCAGACCATTAAACAAAATTAATCAGAAAAAGGACACTGGAAATGTTTAAAGTTTGAAGGATTTCAAAAGGCACAATTAGCCGTCGACCGTAACAGCACGTGGAACTCGGAGCATTCTAGAAGAGCGTATAGGTGCATCATGCTCCTCGCGAATGGCCTTCTTCCCTGATGCTTCCCTAGAGGAAGTTCAGCTTGTCTGAGGTGTAAACAGTGGAGTCTGCGGTATTGTCCCGGTCCAGCGGGAGCGCAGAGAAGTCTGCCTTCCCTTTGCCCCCCCTGTCCTTGTCCCTCTTGCTCTGGAACTGAACGCAGTCTTCAGAGGAGTGGAGGCAGTCCGACGCCCAAAGCACCGAGAAGGAGTTATTTCGCTCTGAAGCAAAGGAGGCCTGCAAGGACGGAATAATATTGTTGGTTTTATTTATAATTAGGCAGTTGGCCCCATTCAACATGAGTGGAATGGGGTTAAATGCTATGGATTTGTAGATAGATCGGTAAAGTCAATCAATCATAACATGGAAGTGATATGTATGCACAAGTAAAGAGCCGGCAGGTTACAGATTAGTATGCTAAAATAAACACACAAAACAATGGAGTTGTGTTCTTACTCCGATGCTGGTTGGAGCAGGGTGAGAGGCCGTGTGTCCCGGGAAGCCGGTCCCCCCCTGGTTATCTCCTCTGCCGTTGCTTGGATACAACGGGGTTGCAACGGCCACTGCTAGTGGAGTACGATTCTGGAACCGGGCACACACCAACAACACATGATTCTTCTAATAAAGTTGCCCATTGAGATACAGGAGTCTGTCTAAATATCCAACACGTTGGATTTCAATTTCGTGGTTACACATTTATAATGACCATTAATACCTTAGTTTAATTGTGATCAACACTGCTTCAAGAAGTACCATTTATCTCATAAAAGGTTTGCATTCACAATTCCTACTGTACAAGCAGATACAAAAACCTTCCTGCAACAATCATTTTGCGAACAATATTGCAAAACTGTTAAACAATATTAAAATACCACAATTAGTGGTACTGTATATTTAGGTTAGGCTATTCTTGACCTAAATATAATCCACATTTCTTCAATCTGAATCACAGCAGTACTGGTGAAACACGCCATCACCCCAGGGGCCGGCCTACAGACAGTGCTTTAGCGCTCTGGGTACCGTAAGAGCAGGGCTGGCTTGGGGGCTCCACTTCCTTGGGGTCCCAGCCTGCTGTGGCTGGGTGTACGATCCCAAGGGCTGATGGACGTCAGGGCTGTAATCCTGCAGGCAACCGCCGATAGAGAGACCATCAGAGACTGCCCCGTGCAGGCAAACAGGCGCTAAACAACCGGTCCTAGACGCGGACTGAAGATGGGGCCTCACCTGGACATTGATCCTTGGGGGGTTGGAGGGAGAGCTGTTTTTACCAATCAGGCAGTTAATGACCTTTGACAGCCAACAGTTGGGGTAATGCTTGATTGACAGGAAGAGACTGGCCAGCAGAAGGATCATCCCAGTAGGGATGACGAAGGACTTCATTATCGCACGCAGCTTCGTCATTTTCTCTGGTGGTGAAAGACAGACCAGAGGGATGAGCGATGCGAACCAAGCATGCACGGACGGACGCCACCAGACTAACAGTTCTTCAGCACCATCGTCACTCGTCTCGACCTTCAGAAGACTTGTTTCGTACGAGGAGCACAGTTTTCCACTCTGCCTACTTGGACGTGTTTTTTCATGTGGAATGCGTTTGTTTGCTTTTGTTCACAGCTCTTGCCACACTCAAACCTCAAGCTGGCTCGGTCGCACCGCAAAGCTGTTCCCGCGGCGCCACTCAGCCTGCTGCTGTGGTGAGCCACTGGCCAGTTGTTTCCTCAGTGCTTGACAGTGTCTGGGGCGGGTACTCACCGATCACATACAAACTGGTGGAGGACACCAGGTTGCCTTCTCGATCTCTGATGTCATACACCCCGGTGTGCTTGGGGCTCAGCCCTGTGATGACCACCTCGTCGTCCGACCCGTACACCGACACGCGGTTCTGGAAGTCGGCGTCGATGCCCACCACCAGGCCGTGGCGCACCAGCTGCACCGGGTCCCTGTGGGGCCGGGGGTCGTCGGGGGACCGGGTGGGGGTAAAGGTCAGTGTGGCGTTATGCGCTGGGACAAACAGGGGAAGGTTAACAAACTCTTTGGTGAAGCGGGTGACGTTGGAGGTGTGGCCTGCGTGTCGATGTGCGTCAAGAATCAGGGAGGAGGAGGAGGAAGAAAAAAGGGAAAGTGAGGCATGGGGGAGGGGGGGGGGGGGGGGGTAGAGAAGGGATGACAAATGCGAAGGGGTGTGAGGAGAAAAAAACAGGAAGGAATAAAATGACAAGCATGAGCCGTGTTTTAAAGAGAAAGATGCACCCGTTAAATGATTGAAGGTGTTTTTGTGGGTTCTAAGCTTTGCTGACCTTGGACGATGAGTCGGCTGTGGGACATCAGACTTCCGGCCTTACTTCTCATGGTGTACAGGCCCTGGTCCGCAGGGGTCACCCGCCGAACCAGCCACAGCGCCCTGTGGTACTGCATGTGCCCCCGACCTCCTTGGCTCACTCCTGGGTCCGTCCGGTTCCACAACAGCACAGGTCGGGCCTCGGGAGGGGAGCCCATGGGAGAGAACTCGAGCAGGTAGCCACTGTCTGGGATTCTGTGCTGGAAGTTCTCCCCATAGTTCACTTGGTAGGATCGTAGACATTCTAGAGGAGGAGGGCAAAGGCCGAGAAAAGGCTTGGGTCTGGCCAAGGCGAGACCATCTTATACTAGGGCTGGGCGATTAATCGTAATTTTGATCGCGATTTCGTTTTTAGCGTCAAACGATCACAAAATAAAATAACATAATTGATCATAATTGATAATTTTTTTATGTTTTATAAAAAGGGCAGAACAGCTGGATACATATCTGTATATCATTTTAGATTGGAACATTCTTTTTGACCATTTTGTGTAATTTTTTAAAGGTGAAATTTCAAAGTTCTCAGTTATAAAGAAATAATATCTGAGAGTAATGCTGAATAAATACAAGATGTTTTCAAACTCAAATATATAAAAATATAATATTGACCAAAATAATCGTGATTATGATTTTTCCAATAATCACATCTATCTTATACCCTGCAAAGTGAAAAAACAAACCCTATGCAACCAGCCTTAAAGAGACTTGGTAATCATTAATTTATGAATGCTGAATTAACAACAAAGGAAAAGACATGCAATTAGGACAAGAGGTGGTGGGACAGGTGTACCTGAGACAGTCAGATGAACCGTCTGGAAGGGTATACCGTGAGGATGCGTGATGTTGTAGTTTCCCTCGTCACCGAATGTCACCTCTTTCAGGAGCAAATTTCTGTCTGTCGTCCATTCAAATCGAGGATCCATCACCTAAACATGCATCATACATGATTTAATCCTTTGGCAAGACCTCACAATAAGTAGCCATAACTTGTGAATCAAAATGTGCAAATGCACACCAGAAATTACACATACCGAGCCTTCGTTAAAAATTGTACTCGTTGGTCCAGGCGGAGAATTTGGGGTGTATACCACATTTGAGGATGAAGATACTCGCATACTCAACTCATTTCCCAGACACAACGTCTTGCTTTCTTCACCTGTAAGGATGGGGGGACATGATGGTGATAAACAAAACAGACTCTTCATATCTGGTTGGTCTTATTACTTATACCAAAAAGAGTGTGAAGCCTACTTACCCAACTGGTTAGCTGATGTAAAAATAAAATAAAAAAGGGCATTTAGTCTCATTAATCGAGAATTAATGATTCATTTTGCAATTCCTTCCAATTTAATTTAAAATACATATTTGCGTTTTATTAAAGACCTAAATGCATATTACAGAATTTACAGTTTTTTTTACAGCATTTGAAAAATATTACTGAACACTTAGATTATGTATTCTCTTGGGAATCTTGTTATGTGGATATATCCTTAATGAGACTCAACTGAGTCCACAAATCACTGGAATGACACTAATTGGGAATACGGATTAGGCCTATAGGCTTACCTGAGGATAATGGCGGCAGAGCGAAAAGGGCCATCAGAAGGACTCGGATGTGCATGGTGGATTGTAATGCCTATAAACAAGGCCCCACAATGGTCGAGGACAACGAGAAACATATTAAGCGTCTTCCCCTTCCCTGCTGAAGACCATATACTGCCAGCAGTAAAAGCTGGGACTCGCGTTTTATGCAACAACATTTTAGGCGGTATTCAGAGGAAATAATGGCTGCATTGTAATAATGGCATCATCATAAATAGCAGATGGCCGGACCAGAGGGCCCACCGTCCTGACATCGCATTCCGTTCATGCATGCAGCTAACATGAGTATACAAGCACGTTTTATAGCACCACAACGATCAGGCAACGTTCCTGAAAAATAAAATAAATGTTAACCAAATTTGAATGGATTCGTTCTCAAATTAGCTGCAACAAGTCCGTGTTGTTAAAGCGTAGTGATAGTTACCTGCTCCAATTAATGATGTGAGATGTGAGATGTCCAGCGCTCAGTGGTTCAACGGATTGGCTTCATTGCGCATGCGCGGAGCTTGTTATGATAGTTGTGTTCTCTACTATGCAGCAGGATCAAACATTTACACACCTTTACATTGTGTACATTTCTACCTGACTAATATTTTCTCTGTTCCTGAATATTTTCGACATTGAACATTTTAATTAGCATTTTAATATCATATTATCGGTTGTTAAATAATAAATTTTAACTGGGTTCCTACTGCCTACCTATCACCTGCTATCACATTATATTTATTTAGCTGACGACTTTATCAAAAGCCTCCTACAATAAGTGCATTCAACCATGAAGATAAAACCCCAAAAGTGTAAAAAGCATGTTTGTATGTGTATACAATTCATCAAATATCAAACACAAAAAGAATAAATGTTCAATGCAATTATCGTCGACAGAATGACTGCTAAATCAACTCTTAATCATTTGGATAACGGTATTTAGATGGATTTAAAAAATAAGAATATTGGAGAATGAAGGGTGAACCCCTGGTTCTAAGGGGGAAGGGGCCTGTCCATGTCACTGACCATGGACCACCAGTAGGGGGCAGTAAGGGGCGGCCGCACTCCCAGTCCCAGGATAATGCAAACCTACGGCGGGCAGAGAAGGAGAAAAACACTGCAAGGGCGTTGTGTGTACCAATGGGCAGCAACCAAAATTAACTGAAATGTTCCGAAAGCCTTAGCGACCTAACAGTAGATAATATCAATTACGTTTCGACATAGGATTTGTAATCGGAGTGCTCTAGCACGGTGGGTCTCGTCTGCACAAGGTTGTCGTGTTTGTCTGGCTGCACCGCCCGTCCCGCCGCTGTGTGTGCTCCTGAAGTTTTCAGTTCAATCCAGTGAGATAATGGAGCTGTTGGTTCTTTTTGCTGCCTGCATTGTGATAGGTGAGTACTAAGGATTGTCATTCTCTTGAGTGCTTCCTACTTTTACTCTTAAAAAGGAAAATATGGGCTGAAATTATATATTTTTGTTATTGTTACCGTTTTGTCGTTTCGCCTAGGCTAGTGCTCTTATTAGGTCTGAGCAGGGCCGTGGCACCAAATCCTGGGCCCTGTATACAAGAGGTACTGATGCCCCCCCCCCCGAATTCCCCCGACCAGCCCCCTGCGCTAAATTGTTGACGGGGGGGGGGGGGGCCGGGGGGGTAGAGAACAATTGTTGAGGGGGGGGGGGGGGGAGATGTGGCCGTGTGCAACTCCTAACACTATGGCAGGGCTCCAGAGTGCGCCTAATTTGGGCGCACATGCGCCTAGAATTCGGGGTAGTGCGACTGAAAATGTATCTGGTATAATTATTATTATTTATTTTTTTACAGAGCAGTCTATTCATAATATTGTAATAACCACGGAAGAGGCAGTGAATGAAGCATTGATTAGACAGCGATTTATTTAGTCTGGCTGAACGGAAGTGGACAGCGTCTATTGCTTAGCGGCCGATTTGGCCGCGACTCCTCCCCTTCCGGTTGCTGGCGTTACCGTATTGTGCTCCCCCTCAAACTCGAAAACTAGGCAGTATGGCGAGTTTTGAAGAGGACTTTGACGGCGCTGTAAAGTTGGCATGTTTGGCTCTTTCCGTGGACACATCTCTGGACAGTATAACATTGTTTTCCAAAGAGACACATGAATAGCAGTTGGTGGTAAATGGCTATAGGCCTACAGACAAGTTTTCGAAATTGTTTGTGGAACTAGACATCCAATCTTGTTTAATTTTAATATAATGTAATTACTGATTACTGACTATCTGATTTCATTACAATGGTAGGACCACAACATAGCCTATTTTGACATTACCTTGGAGACTCCGTCTGGCAGGATTCTCCCCGGGGACGATGCGTTTGCGGTCACGACTATCGCCGGTTGGTGTGGATTTGGCGCATCGTTTCACTCTGACAGCGGCATGAGCGTTTGACATGGATTTAACCAATGAACCGATCCGTTCCACTTCACAATAGCTCCTACGGTATTTCTTTAGTAGTGTTCTACAAGAACCACATATAAATGTTAAAACGTCGTTCGTTTTTATAGGTCCCGTGAGCTCCTCAAGGGCCAAAGTGTATGGTGGCTTGAAATCATCGTGACAAAGAATCAAACGATGTTTGTTCTTTTTATCTATACAATTATCTCCACATAGGCGACATACATCGTTAATGGTTTTTTGTGGCGTTTGGGATTGAGCCATTTCTGACAGCCTCTGAACGTCAAGAAGTTCCGTCAAAATAATTCCCCCCCCCGGCACTATTTTGCATGGACACAACTGCTGCTTCCCGGGCTTAGCCCCGCCCTAGACGTTTGTGATTGGTTTAAAGAAATAAAAACAGGCCCGCCCAGTTTCCCCACGGATAGACGGCTCGAGGTAGCGTGGCTCCAGACCATTCTACTTGCTGTAGTTTGGTCTGGCTTTGCGAGACTACGATTTATTAGACACCTAATAAACTGTTGGAACACGCAAGACCGGTAACAATAGAAACGCCGGTAAACAAACCTGCGAAGCCCAATCCAGGGGCCTGTACTACGAAGCTCGATTAGAGGGTTAGCGAGGTATGTTGAGCTGAAAGCCTGGGTTAGCTGTACCATGAAAGTCGATCTCTTTAAGCGTCGCTGTATCACCATGGTGACTTACGCTCGCAACCAAACCTGGTCGGGAGCAGCTTTTCAGCGAGTCTACCCGGAGATCGGCTACTTATATCGGCGTGCGCAGCTTCCTAGCCCCTCCTCCGATAATGGCGTCACCATTTGTGGGTGTTCCCATGGACCTCGGTGCACTTATCGTACAGGCGTCTCTCCGGAGACAGAGGGTTTTTCGGGACAGAACCGATCCCTTGGCATTGTCTGACGATATTCTTTATGAGAGATACAGATTCGGCATTTATTTAAGGCATTTATTTAATGGTCAAGATATTATTAATCAATGGCGTAAATATCGACGTGCAACCGATGCAGCTGCCCACATATGCTCTATACTCAATGAGTACAAGTACAGTCAAATGTACAATGTTTTGCGCAAACGAGGAGTATGAAGGCGGAAGAGACTCTACCATGTTGTGATCTTGATAATTTCTACCACATATGCACCGGTAAAACATTGTGTTAATCACTGAAAAAACGAATCAAATGATCCTGTTTCCCTACTGTGTAATGACTTGTACACACATAGGGGATTGTAATGCCACTGGTAGGCTTCATGGAGGTCTAGCCTCTCTTGGAGTGTCTGTTCAGCCCTCTGCCTACCTCGGTGCAGTGGGCAGTCTCCACAGACCAAACCTCAAGGTTTAAACAAGGGCAAATGTAGAAGTATTTTGACAAGTTGTGTTGTTGTTGTTTTGTCTACACAGGACTCTCAGGCGGAGAAAATGTGAAGGTGTTATATGGGGAAAGCCATAGATTTTTTCTAAAATCCCGTGCGGAGTACCTGTACTTTGAATCTAATGTTAATTATCAATCTAGCAAAGTACCCCTGTGGACACGCAGCAAGCCTTCTGATACCATACGGGGTCAGTATGACGGATACAGGTACTTCACGATAGAAAAACTCACCCAAGCGGATAATGGAAAATACACTATACAATCAAGATTTAACACCACTTTGGAAACCAACAGAGTCGATGTGTCACGTGAGTGTGCTTTCCCTGCATTTATTTTATGGGCACTCTTAATGTTGTGGGACCACAGGGTTCTGGGTCATCCCTGCCCATTACTACAGATGACTCTTGGACCCCCGCATTCATGTGGTGATTCAACAAACATTCAGTCATTGTCAATGGTGAAGCTCAAAAAAGAGCTTCACCATTCCTTCTGTAAAATTGAATATCTTCTGTCTTGCTTTCAGATCATGAAAACCTTTTCTCCAAAAATGAGGGTGAACAGCTACTATTTGAATTTCCTATGGAGCTAAAGTCGTACACTGTTACCTACACTAACCATGATGATGGAGAGACAACGGTCATTTCCAACGGAGAATATGAAAGCCTACGCCTCTTTGACAAGAGGCTGCAATTACGTAGTACACAAAAGTACAATTATCTCGAAATCGATGACCTCAAAGCGTGGGATTCTGGTGTTTTTAGCATCCAAGATGACCAGGCTAATCTGGCCGTGAGAGTGACCCTCGAGGTGGCAGGTGAGTGGCCCCCAACCTCCTGTCTGTCAGGAGGCCCCACCGTCCGGGCACTACTGACCCACCGTTTGGATATTACGTTAACCAGAATGTCTAGCCGACGCTTAGCACTTTTTAACTGCCAATCAACGTTTACACTTTGCAAAAAGAGTCAAATAATAAAAATAATAATAGTCAAATAAATGACTATATTAAAAGGCCCTTTCACAATTTCTCTTCAAGCTTTGATAATACTCAGAGTTTCACGACAGGGTTTTATCACAGTTGGAAGGAAAGACATTTGGCCTGTCTCTGCAGTATAGTGCAAAGACCCAACATGATGATTCTGTCCTTCTTTGCCTATGTTGTTACCAACAAATTCTGTGGATATTTGGTTTAAAAAATTGACGCATCAAAATAACTTATATCAAGTAATGATGCGGCCCTGAGATCTCGGTTTCTTGGTAACGGCGTCAAATCCAAGCTCGCTTGAAAGTAAAATCATTAGTTTGGTGTTGATCTGTCTTGGAGAATCACGTACCTCTTCCCTAGCACCCGCCTCAACGTGGATGAACGTCGGCTTTGCGTCTGGCGTCGTTTCCATAGTGGTGTTTTGCTGCTTCTGTCTGAAGAGGTGCTGCTGTAAGAAAAGCTCCAAGAGCAGTGAAGAGGTCACCGAGCCCGCCGACGACCCTCCCCAACTCCAGGTGAAAACAAACTAAACGCTATTAATCACGGCCGCCTGGCGTACCAATTCTCGTCAATCATCCCCCATGGAATAGACGATGTTTGCGGCATGTTTCTGAAAGCTCACGTGTCTCGCATCTTTACAGGAGTACAGTGTCATGCCCCCACCACCGAGATACCACATGGAACCCATGCCGCCGTCCGTAAGTGGTGGTCCTGTGTATTCATACCGTCCTGTCGACCCGGCGGCAAGCGCGGTGGAGGTTAGTGCGTTTCAAGCGGATCCACGGACAGCCAACGCCTCCTGTAGCCCTACAAGTCAGACAGTGATCTCGGTTCCCTCGCCCCCCGTGCCCTTCACTGCCCCTTCGGCCGAGGTAAGCGCTGATCAGCCCTAACCCTAACCCTGATCCAACAGAAACCAATAGTGTCAGCAGTGGCTGCTACCTCTGGGTTTAAAGAAGTCTGTATCTAATTAATTAATTAATATTTTAATCACGGCTTATGTGCTTTCTCTTTGCCCAGGCGCCAGCTACAGGAAGCCAGGCTGGTACTCAGGATAGCTCCTTCGGCAGCAACTTCCTGTCCTCCGAGACCGATCCATGCTTTGAGATGAAGGGCATGAATCTGGCGCCGCCCCTCTACTCCGAATGCGTCTCTGCGAACGTCTACACGTCGGACAAACTCAACTTCGGCTTCCTTTAAGGACTCCATTGGGTCAAATTCTCAAAGTTCAGGGATTGCATGATTTACAATATATTTAGCTAGTTTTTTTAAAGAGATAGTGCCGTATATACTAACAGAGAATAACCTATTAGTGAGGTTATCAAGCTAATACGTAAACTTAGCATTTGACACCTGTTACTGTCTGAAACTCAGTGCGTTTACATGGGACAGCTAAATCGGATTATGCCTTATACCGATTTTGCTACTCGAACGGACCGTGTCAATTATCCGAACGTACATGGCCTTTAGAGAATCAAATAATGGTTGGAGCATGGCTGAATCCGTACCCTAGCTGGCCTAACCGCCCTTTCAACGAACGGTTATAGAGCCACTTCCGGTTGACCTCTACGTCCAAGCAACAACAAACTCAGGCGGCATTCAAGAAAGATGTTTTCAGTAGACAGCTGTCAGTTCACTTCAGGTCCATGTTATTTCTCCGACGCTGCATTGTTCAAACCTCTCGGTCGTATGCGGACTCCTCCCGCTGCTCCGCCGCCGGAGGAGTCCGCATACGACCGAGAGATCGGAACAATGGATCGTCTGAGAAATGACATGGACCCGAAGTGTACTGACAGCTGTCCCGCATACGGCAACAATCCCTTTCTCCTCCATGTAGCGTTTCAACGTGGACTCAAAGCCAAAGTTCCTTTCCGCTAATTCCTTCTCCGAGATAACCCCCACTACGAGTCTTTGTTGTGGAAGTAGCAGAGAGTCGGAGAACAAGACGCAGTCTGTAAGATTCATAATATCAGAGAATATCCCCGTCACTTCGGTCGCTGATGATGATACACTTCTTATAGGGTTGGTAATGGTATGACACCGGCTTCCTCCTGTTCTAGATTACCATGCGTCACCTTTATAAATAAATCGCCATTTCTCGTTTTCTGACGACGACGACCATAAACATCTAAAGAAATAATTAAATATTTATAAAGAAATAAGAATGTTTATAACTCAATGGCGCCTACAACATGACTACCGTCTCCTTCTACTTCTGGCTCACGTCCCCCGGACGCAAGATCTCGAGCGTGCGCAGAACGCGAAATCCGATGTGCGATACGATGCGGGTTTACATGCAAGTAGAAACCGAACTATGAACGAGTTATCTAGTGCCGCTTTTCCACCGCACATGTAGCTCGACTCGACACGACACGACTCGACACGGTAGCAGCACGGGTCCTTTTCCACCGCAAATAGTACCTCCTGGACGTGGCCGCGGTCGGCTGCGCGAAAGGGCCGTGACGTATTTTTGTACGCGACGCAAACAACACCTACGCAACCCACACATAGACAGAACCCACATAACAACAATGGAGGACATCGGTGCGATGGTATGTGGAATATGTTGGAATATGTTGGCTGCGGCGGAATATGTTGGCTGCGGCGCTGCTATGGCTGTTACCAGCATGGTTGCCATGTCGCTCTCGTGACTTCGTCACACTCTCTGGCCAATCAGTGGCCGGCCGTCTGCCGACGTCACCTTTTAGCATCGGCTCAGCTCGCTTGGAACCTAGAGCAAGGCGGTACTAGAAAAAGCAGCCACTTCAGGTACCAGATACCATGTTTTCGCGGTGGAAACGCAAAAAATGCGAGCTGAGTCGAGTCGTGTCGAGCTGGTACCATGCAGTGGAAAAGCGGCATAAGTGTTCTTATCCGATTTCGCTTGTCCGTTCATGTACCGATTTCTGTCCGAGGTAGATCGGGTAAGGTGTTAAAGGCACCCAGTGCAACTTTCGAGGCAAAAATGAACATTCAATTTCTAGTCTTTTTTACACGTAGTATATTTCAATAACTCCCTACCATTACATATCGACATTCAAGGAGCGAAGATGAGACGTCGTTGTGTGGTGAGAACTGATAGAAAATCGTCAACAAAAACAATGGGCGACATCTTCTTTATTTATTGTAACCTACAAAAAATAACCCAGGATTCCAGTCGGCAAGCCTCAGAGTTTTCCGAACACGTGACGTCGCTATTTGGGAGCGCATGGTTTTATCAACAAGATAGCCAGCATCACCTTTATTCTATTGACTCTGCCGTCCCTTAGTCTCTGGACCCTGTGCCCAGTGGCGAACTTAGCCCTTTGGGGGCTCCAGGCGAACAGTAATTTAGGGGCCCCTGCATCTACCGGTCTATTGTACCTTATGTCGCATAATGAGATACTCCATACAAGGGATGAACAAAAGTCACTATCCTTCTTTCATGCAAATGTTAATTATCTATTTACAAATTGAGAATTCAAAACAATAAGATTAGTTATGTTGACACATTACACTGACTGTTAACCTTATGTCATCATATACCTGAGGGTTTCCAGTAGGTCACAGCAGCTATATGCTGTGACCTACTGGAAACCTACTGATAGCTGATTCCAGCCATCAGTATTTTTCCTGTGCTCTTCAGACCTTTCATGGTTGATTAGATGCATTGCAAGGTTATTCCAGTGTTTAAATCCTTCCTCACTCAGTTGTTTTTGTTTTCCAAAAAGGCAACAACAAAAGCAAAAAAACACGGTCTGCACTTTCACTAGACTAACCAAGACCTGTTCACCCTCTCATCATTTTTCATTACTATGTAATAGTATGCTTTTGTGAATCTGCGGCCCTTGGGCCAGAGTGCTGGGTCATCCACTCGAATATGTGTGCGCCTGCCCAAGACACAGCAGCTTGGGCCAGAGTGCTGGGTCATCCACAAGAATATGTGTCTCGCAGTCATTGTTATCGTTATTGTCATCAATTTCAATAACCGAAGTGGAAGAAGGAGAATGAGCAATATTCACTACCAGTTGTGCATCATCTCCGTCAGTTTGTTGACACACGTCATTAGCATCGCTGCTGGCTGAGCCAGAGCCACTTGGAATGAAAGGAGCAGTAACGTGACGGCAAACTACGTTGACGGCTGCTCTTGAGCCGGTAGCTGCTCTTGAATTTCACATAATTTCTGCATACGCGTGATGAGCGTGATGCGCGTAACATGGAATAGTCCATGTAGTGCAGACTGAAGGGGGGTGCACACGGAAAGATCGTCAAAATATGAGTAATTAGACATCCCGATGCTACTATTGTGAAGAGATTTTTATAAAAATAATAAATATGGGGACAAAATATTTGCATTGGGGCATTTTGGGGGCCCCAAAAACCTTCTATGGGGCCTGGGGCTCCAGGCAAATGCCTGGTTTGCCTAATAGTACGGCCCGCCACTGTGCCTTTCCTCCACCGATGCTAGTGGGGGGTTGTATTGCCTTCTTCCTCCTCTCCTTGCCCCTTGTCCCCTTGCGCCACTTCTTGCACCTCTTCCCCTTGCTCCTCTGCTGGCTCCTCTTTCACTTTCTCCTCCACTTCTGGCACTGTCGAGATTACTCTCATCACTGTCCATCTCAAAGGACATATCCGCAGAGGACATGTCCATGTCTAGAAGTGGTTCAGTGGCCGGACCTGATGATACACTCTCTGCCATGTGTCGGGCAAATGCCCTTTGTGGCCCCAGATTGTCCTAGACCAGACAGTAAAAGATGAATGAGAAAGGGTACTAGAATGATTCAAGATGAAAAGTAAGGCCCGCTTTACACTTTGAAATTGCTGTACGATGTGTAGAACAGTAATGTAAATCGGGCCTAATAATTGATTATCATGTTTATAGGTTTTCATCTCTAGTTACTAAGTTTGGCGGTCGGATAAAGGGCAATATGCATTCTCTTGTTTTTATATTGGTGTGGTTCAGATCTTCCATAATTAGCACTCGACCGAGAAAGGTGACAGGGTCATTGAAATGCTAAACTCCACTGTTGTTTACATTAGGTTCGAAGCGTAGACTTTAGGGAATATCGGCGGGTAAATTGCCGCCTGGCTTCTATTTTCCACGGTAGATGCTATAAATCCCCCCCAAAAAATGGCTTGCTGGACGCAAAATTCATCAAATCGGTACTTCCATGAAAACAAACTTATACAAATGGGAAAACGTATCAAATCGGAACTGAAGGTGGTTGACAGGTAAGTAATCTACTTTATCTACTCATATCTATTAGAGAATACTAAGTGAGACCGGTGATCGATGACACATAACGTTACGGTCCACGCAAAAGTTAGAAAACAAAACTTTTCTACATACCTCGTTGCTGGAATCTTCCTCCATCAGGTGAAAACCCTCCAGGGCTTTCTGCTTTGTTGCTCGGGGAGGACGATGTGCCATCCTTACCGAAATGAGAAAACCACGGGCGCAGAAAAAGCAGCACAAAACGGTACAAAACGGTACAAAATGGTACAAAATTTGAATGTGGGTGCGTATCGTAAAGTATGTACACACTTAGAAAACAATTCGCGCATTGGCAAACAGAACCAGTGACAGGATCACATTTTAGAATCTCCGGATGCGTTCGGGACTCATCGGTCTTGTTCCGAGGATTGCCGACTGGATTCCTGTTTATTTTTGTGAGATTGCAATAAATAAAGAAGATGTCGCCCATTGTTTTTGTTTACGATTTTCTATCAGTTCTCACCACACAACGACGTCTCATCTTCGCTCCTTGAATGTCGATATGTAATGGTAGGGAGTTATTGAAATATACTACGTGCAAAAAAGACTAGAAATTGAATGTTTATTTTTGCCTCGACAGTTGCACTGGGTGCCTTTAACATGCATTTTAAAAGTCCTGTTGAGGTCTTATTCTTTTATTTACCCGATAATGACTCTGCATGTAAACGCACTGGCTATGTGACGTGCAAATCTTTACATTTCTTGTGATGGACAAGTGTATTGATTGATATACTATGTAGCGACCCTATATTTATATCCTTCCAAACTCAAGCCTGTTACATCCTTAACTCAACGCCACGCGATTCTCTCTCTGCCTTGTTGTTTTTCCTCTACCTCTTCTTTACTTTGTTTTATAACTGGCGAGGGGCCTTTGCAATCGGAAGACAATAGGAAAACAATCAGTTTAAAGGCTTTTTTGGACCTGAACACAGCTGTTTTTGTATTAGAAAAATACGATCTGAAATCGTATGTTATTTTTTCGTTTCTAGATCTTTCCCGGGTAACTAACCTTTATCATGTCAGTTTCTTTGTGTTGAAAATGCCATATAAAATGCAGGGGTTTGGTTCAATTGTATGTAAACCGTACAATAAAATAGATTCACTGCCATTCACAGGTGGCCTTTGACTTGTTTAAGCTACAGTTAAACTCTCTACCTTGTTTGGTATCTTGTGGTGCCTTATTTAAACTGGAGTCCAAAGCCTTATGTTATCAAACAAGTGTAAGTGTAAAGTGTTTCAATTCAGTGTATTTTCTCTTTTTCTGATGTGATATTTGTAACCGCTTTTGCCTCGTATAGCCTCAAATGTGTTGTCTGTGCTTACAGTACATGTGGCTGTGAGGACTAGTCATACTATTAATACATACATAATACATACATACATACTAGTCTCACCGAAGTGGGTGCTACATATTGGTGGTGGTTAGTGAGGTCCCCCCTTCACTTTAGGCGTCTTTGAGTGTTATTAATTATTCTTCTTCTTCATGTTTAACCTCTGTTTTCCTTTTATTCCTAGTCTGTTTTACATAGTTTTGAATGATGACTATATGCTCTGTAAGGTGACCTTGGGTGTCTTGAAAGGCGCCTCTAAATTAAATGTATTATTATTATTATTACTAGTCATACTATGTTGTATGTTTATATAAATAAAAAACATGTCTTTCAGTCCCTCTGTCCCTCGCTCTGTTACTTATCTGGGTAGTGCACCCTCGACCTTCATGGGAATCAGACCCCATCTCTACTAGGCTGGTACTGCACTTTGAATTTAAATGTATTGATCAATATCTCTGCTTCTTAAAGGCTTTCTATATTATATATATTTAAAGCCGATTTAAATTGAATAGTAATTATCATTTATGATTTGCATAATGTTTTGTAGACACTGGCTAGATCTTATTAAAAGGACGTTCGATTTGACAACTAGACAATTAACCAGTTAAATTAAGGTTGCATATTCGCATAAATTGGCTCGTATATAACGTCAAGCATCTTAAAAAAAGAACTGTCAAACTGTTCAGATATATATAATATACTCTCATTCGGGGTTTGAACCCAGTATCTTTCTGTTGTGTTCAGCGTCCTTTAACTTCTTGATGAAAAGATCAGAAACAAATCTCCCCTTCAAACACTTTATTACCAATAATTATCCAACACACACGCACGCACATACACAGACCCAAAAAAAAACCAATAATACCGATAACTTAACCGTCCACCCGTCCTCCCCCACCCTACCCCCACCGCCCCAGCAGCTGGCTCTAGTCCTCCCCCTTCCTCCCCTCCAACGCCCTCACCCGGCCCTCCAGCTGACCCAGGCGCCCCTCCACCCCCACAGTCTTTTCGGAGCTGGGGAAGGCCACGCCCAGCAGCGCACAGCCTAGCACCAGGCCGGCCAATCGGATGGCTGTGGTGTCGGTGCCGGCCTGCGCGTCGCTCACGATCAGGCCGAAGAGCCAGAGCGCGGCGACCGTCTTCAGGATCCAGAAGACCTGCCGCAAGAGGCCGATGAAGAGTCGCAGGATCACCGTCAGCAGCCAGTAGCCAATCAGAGCCAGCAGCCCCCACTGGGCCACCGAGGCCACGCCCTCGGGGGTGAAGCGGGGTAAGGAGAGCGGGACTGTGATGGCAGACAGACAGACAGACAGACAGACAGACAGACAGACAGACAGACAGACAGAAAGGGAGCGAAAAAGAAAAAAGTAAGAAAGAAAGAGAAAGGAAAGGCAGAGAGAGAGACGGAGAGACAGAGAGAACGAGAGTGACGGAAAGAGAGAGACCGAAAGGGAGAGAGAAAGAGAGACACAGACACAGAGAGACAACATGTATCATGGATGAGTTGGTCTTCACATTAATTTAATGTTTTACATTTTCAAGGGTAATCCTAATTACCTAAAGATATTCAAAACGCGTTGCAGTGTTCCACGCAGCTCGTTCATAACCCTTGTTCAGAAGAATGACTGGAGATTCAGGTTACATGTGACTAATGTGCGGTGGTTGTCAGTCTTACTCAAGGCTGCGTACTGACATGCTGGAGACACTAGGGATCGAACCAAGAGTCCCTTCAGGCCAAGAGCCGTTAACCTTAGCCCCTGCTCCAGTTTGGTCTATGATTAAACGTTCAAAAGCACAACCTGGAGACGAGTGGTGTTTTGACCGACAGATGCAAGGCAATGTACCTTCACCTGTGCTGCTGATCTAACCACAACAACTACAGTAGTAGCCCACACGTACCACTCTCAATGATGCCAACAGAATGCGTTATCAAGGCATGATCAGGTAATAGATTCTCCAGGCATTAATTAAAGAGCACTTCTGCAGTGTCTGTCAATAGACATTTTCATTGCCTTAGAGCACCATGCAGAGAAAAACGCACGCACACGCACACACACACACACACTAACCCACCATGAATCCCTGTGACCCTGAGAATTTCTGTGACGTAAACAGCGATGACATTCAGGCCGCTGGCTGCGCCTTCGGCCAGGAATCGGATGACCATCTCCACAAACTGAAGTTAAAACAGATGCAGAAGCTGAAAGCACATTCAAGGCTGGCGGTGTAACCGTGCAACGAAGATTACCAAACATGCGACAAGACATTAAAACTAATCTTTCTTGACTGAGACTCGATCTGAGGGAAAGGAGAACAGTGTAGTCATTTTGGTTGGCTTTGATGATGGATAGGATTCATACATTGATTTAATCCGTATAACAGAGAACGCTGGTGGTGGTGGGCGGAGGAACACATGCTTATTGGTGGACAGAGAGAGCCTTCCATGTATAAAGGGGGCTAATGCATTTGCACTACATTACACTTACAATAACGTCCTTATTCATGTAACAAATCGGGAGGTTCATTTATGCATCAATGACTAAACAACAGCAATTTAACCCACTTACAAGCCTTCAACAAAGCTTCCATGCTTGGGCCATTTCACTGGCACTCGCGAAACTGCCAACCACTTGTGCATGCGCGTGCATGTGTGTGTGAGGGCGTGTTCAAGTAAAGCCAGGCTTGATAAAAACTCTGCTGTACTCCCTTCCAATTGGTCGTCCCAAACCCTCTGCATTTGTCCTAAGCCGGGCTGGCTTGACTGAGGTCAAGGGCAGATGTAAGACAGACATAGCCTGTATCTTCGGCACCTGTTGCCAACACACAAGTGCCTCACTGACAACTGTTGAGGTCAGCAGCAACAGAAACACACATCTGTCGCTCTAACTTCGTCCCCCGCTATGTGTTGGAAAAACAACCTTTGGCGTTAAATTATGTAATACTTTCTGTTTGGGACTATTAGACCGGCTTCGACTCTAGTCTACTTTAGTGCAATGATTACTTCTACACATAAAGATGTAATAGTTTCTAATCCGCTAAAACTTGGCACAATTTAACACAAAATACATATTCTATACATATTCTTCTAAACTATAATGAGACGACATGAACCAAGTGACAGGAGGGGACGATTCCCGGGAGGCCATGTCTGGACTGGTTCGGTTATTGAGGGGTAGGGTTGTCGCGTATGCAAATGAAGAGCAGAGGAAAGCAGGACTTCATTCCAGTCATCCGTACGCCCGCTGAGATTACATGATCGCAACACAAACCCTCCATTTGTTAGCCACATGTATCGCTGGAGTCTAACCCAGCAATACATGGGTCACCTTGCTAGCAGGGTTGCACCATAGAGTCTAACCCAGTGGTCTAACCCAGCTAAACCTAGGTTAACTTGCTAGTTGGTTTAAAGAATAGAGTCTAACCCAGCGGTCTAACCCAGCCATACATGGGTCACCTACCTTGCTAGCTGGGTTACACCAGAGGGGTGGATATCATAGGGTTAGATATCATAGGGTTAGATATCAGATATCAGGGGGTTAGAAACAATAGGGTTAGAAGGGAGGACATCCAGTTGAGTTTCTTACCATTGCCACGGTATAGAAGTTGTCCTGACCAAGCATTGACTCTAGATACAACGCGACACGCTGAGGGAGAGGAGGGAGCGGAGATAGAGGAGGAAGGTCGGCCACACAGGAGTGTAGGAGCAGGGAGGTGCATGGATATAAGCAGACATGGAGAGATGGGGGAGGTGGGGGATCATGGAGAGAGATTATCGAGTCGTAGGACCAGCGAACAGCAGGGTGGATTGGGAGGTGGTGATGGGGGTGTAAGAAAACAGAGAAGGAAGGTGAGACGGAGTGAGATGGAAGAGGTAAAATTAGTAATTACCCACACGGTTAAGCAATGTTCAAGGATAGTGGAGGAACAGCCTTGAGAGAGGAAATTTTATTAAGAATATTAAAAAGGTTGAAACTAAGGGATTAAAAATATATATTGTATAGTTTACTGAGAAACTACTAAGGCAACACACACACACACACACACACACACACACACACACACACACACACACACACACACACACACACACACACACACACACACACACACACACACACACACACACACACACACACACACACACACACACACACACACACACACACACACACACACACCTTAAGCGATCATTTTACCTCGATTGTGGATTGGATCACATTGGTTCCCACAACGTTCTCCACGTCATGACGGATGTCTTTGAAGGTACCCGTGATCAGGGTGCGGAGGTTGACAGGGGATGCCTCCGAGTCGCTTGAAGAACTGTGTCCGGAGCAGCCCGAGGCAAGGGCAAGCACCAGAACATACGTAGAAAGACACCAAGCCGGCGTGCAATGTGCACGCTTGGAAGGATTCGCGGAAGTCATTCTTGAATATTTAGGAAAAATAGAAAAACGTGTAAAAATGGTAATCTGGGCTGATATCCACCGCAGGATGTGAAGATCTGCCGCTCCTCCTCGAGGTGCTTCTGAAACACAGTCGTAATTCACAAGGTTTAAAAATGGCTTCTGTTGACAGCCGCCTCAACAAACAGTCTTATCCTGTTCCCCAAGAACCAGTCACAATGAATCGGAAGACATGAGGCAGTACCTGGGTTTGATACAAAATAAGATCGCCTCTTCCACTAAAGATCTGGCATCAAATGCACATAGCTGTGGGCCTACTCCATTAGGTCGAATTGGATATAGCTTTTATTTTAAACTTTGGCAACATCACAGGGTTCTAATCGTGGATTAGGCCTACTGCAACGTCAACAGATTTCTAATAATGCATTGACTATATTTGGTAAATCCGGTCCACAAACAAAATTAGACCAGCTCTCATTCATCCAAACGTCCTGAGAATGGTCCCAAAGCATCAAATCCCTTTTCTATCTGCGCGTAAAAGCAACGGTGGCAACGCGGTGACGTTGACCGGACAGAAGGACCGTGCGCCCGTCTCCGAAAGATCAGATTACTCGAAGCGGAGATGCTGACGACTACACATTTGGTTTTGTTGGTTTCTCTCCCATTTCGCCTACAACGCAATATTACCACGAATTATTCTGCGTAACCATCCGATTTCGAGGTTCCTTCTGCCGGCGCACCCTTCCTTTTCTTGCCGTCGCTTGAATTAAAAGGAATCCTGCCCTACTGGTGGTGGCGGCAACACCACCCAGATCTTGTGTTGTTGGGGGTTGGGTCATGCGAGGCGGAATGTGCACACTATAAAAGACAGATTTGCACGCCGAGACAAGTGACTTATAATTGCAGTTAAACTGTAAGGTTAAACCATGTGGAGATAGATAACAGCCATCATAATTCAATTAAATTCCAATTTATTTGTATATCCCTTAATCACCATTACAGTCTCATAGGGCTTAAAGAATAAGAATACTGAATGCAAAAATGGTTAAAAGTCAGAAACTGGAGTAAGCAGTAGACAAGAGCCAGCATCCCACAGTTTGGATGGCAGTTTAATAACAAGCAGAGCAGCACTTACATCAATCGTAGACATCCTGACAACACTAAGACCGGAAAAGGGAGTTTTCAAATTATAAAAAAAACTAAAAAACATCCACATAGACACAAAATGCAACCACAAATTGTACATATATCAACTACAGTGGGGGCAACGTTTTATTGGTCAATACCCTACTGATCTTCTGTCTGGAACGTTACCACTTCCCTCTCTTTACATGTGGGTGGCGCGCGCGCACACACACACACACACACACACACACACACACACACACACACACACACACACACACACACACACACACACACACACACACACACACACACACACACACACACACACACACACACACACACACACACACACACACACACACACACACACACTAAGCAGTATCAAATTTAGTTATGCAGCCTCCTGACGACATCCCAACAGAAGTGCTCCATTCAGTGGACAGAACCAGAAGAACATCAACAGACCACAATGTAGGTGGGGAACAGTCAACCTTCATCATCTTCACATCACACCACCCCTGCACCACCACCGCCACCGCACTCACACACACCCCACCCCCCTCTCTCACTCACACACATACAGACGCGCACACACTCGGGCGCGGCGTTCCTCTAGCCGATGTAGATCCGGTGGAAGTCGTTGGCGCCGAAGGCGGCGTTGCACTTGGGGCACTTCCTCTGGCGCGTGTCGTAGCGTGTCTTCACGCACTCGAAGCAGAAGACGTGGAAGCACTTGGTCAGCACAGCGTCCTTCACCCGCGAGTTGCAGCATGGGCACGTGAGTCGCGCCTGGGGGGGGGGGGGGGGGGGGGGGGGGGGGGGGGGGAGAGACACACGCTGTTAGTGGCCACCGCCCCGGGATCTGAGGGAGGCGGGGTAACCGGGAACCACACCCAGACCCCGCCCGGTCCCTGAATGTGCCACCAATCTGTCACTCATTGTTATGAATCAACCTGAATGTGAGGTCCCTGGGTCCGCTGTGATTTATGTTTATGACATATTTTGTACGCCCTGGAACTTAATGTACACACTTATTGTATGTTGTACGTCCTGGCACTTAATGTACACACTTATTGTATGCTGTACGTCCTGGCACTTAATGTACACACTTATTGTATGCTGTACGTCCTGGCACTTAATGTACACACTTATTGTATGTTGTACGTCCTGGCACTTAATGTACACACTCATTGTATGTTGTACGTTGTGGCACTTAAAGGGGACCTATTATGCTTTTTCGACTTTTACGACCTATAAACGTTGTTATAATGATTGATAGTCATGATTAACCATACTTAAGTGTCAAATAATGACGTACATGCATTTAGACGTATTCCCTGCTGACAGTCTGGGGTGGCTGTGCAGAGCGCTAAACACTCGGGACAGCGATTGCGATTCACTTGTTCACATTTCCGGGAAACATCTACGTAGACGTACTCCTGCCACGCCCCCATATGCTTGAGCTTAAAAATAGTACTTAGCATCATGTAACATATTATCCTAGCTATCTTTGTTGTATACAGTGAATAGGTTAACCTAGCGATTGTTAGTGCTTACATTTGGTTCTATGAGCATCCTTACTGTACCAACAGCGATATATCATTTATCTTTCTTCTGCCAAATGTACTTATTGCAAGTCGCTTTGGATAAAAGCGTCTGCTAAAGGCCCTAAATGCAAATCTAATGAGGAAAATAAACAGGCTCTAATTGAATTGCCAATCAATTCCAAGTGGAGAAACTATTTAGGCCTGTGCTTCCTCCTACTTCAGCCTACTGAATAATGTACAATCCAAGCTGTCTGGTGATCCTGATCTCCAGGGATCATGGAAGAACTCGAGCCTGCGACGCGGGCCCTCACCTTGTACTCGTTGATCTCCTCGTTCAGGATGTCGTCTCCGTTGCTGATCTTCTCGGCCGGTTTCTTGGCCTTCTCGATCTTCCTCCGGAGCTTGGAGATGTCCTCCTGGAGAGGGAGACGTGTCCGTTAGGAAAGCATGTGGAAACCAACACCCCAACTCCCTGCCCACCATGCGTCAGGAAGCCCTTGAAACAAGGAGCCATCCAATAGGAACCTCTGCATTATAAATATGGTGATCCTTTATTGAACTCAGAAGGTACATTGAGATACAGAATGTATTCTTCAGGGAGGTGCTGGCCCGGAGAGTCGGCAGCAGGTCATTACATCAAGGTGACAAACAGACATAAATCATTTACAAACACCAAGCTGGACAAGTTCCTCAATGTTCCTTGAGTTCCTCAAAGTTCCACAAGTTTCTCAATGTTAATCGAGTTCCTAAAAATTCCTCAAGTTCCTCAATGTTAATCGAGTTCCTCAATGATTAACGTCTTTGTTCAGTGTTCCAGGTCGATGTGTGCAGAGAGCAGGAAAGCCATTCTTTCCCGTATATATTTTCTTTTTAACATCACTGCTCCAAAACACACAAGAGGCCAAGAAGGCATTCTGGGGGCTGATATATGAAATATAAATCGAATACGTCTTTGGATACAAGACATGATATCCAAAGACTTACGCCAATATATTTCAGAAAGAAGAAAATGTCTGTATAAAGTCAATATCCAGCAGGATTTATGGCATAAATGTTCATGTGCGTGTGCGCGCATGCGTGCGCGTACCTGTGCACGGCGGGAGTTGAAGGACTCCTTCTCCCGGGAGATGCTGTTCTCCACCACCTCCTCGCGGACCAGGCTCAGCCTCTGCTGCACCTGCTCCAGCTGGGTGCGCACCTCCTCCGACAGCAGAGCAGACTCCTGAGCCTGCACAACGTCAACATGTCTTTATCACGCCTCAGACTACACCGAGGCACTACCACCCCGGTCTGGGGAAATGCAGTCAGGAGGGGCTTTAATACGCGTGTATTGAGTCTTGAGCGACACTACGCCACAATCAGAGCCGGCTTCAGCCTGATAGCCACCCCCCCCCCCCTCTTCCCGATGCCCCCCCTTGCACCAAAACTCCCCAACTGAAGCGACAGACTCACTACTGAGTGGTTGGAGGCCTAGTGGGTAGGAGCCTTTAGGGCATTTTGGGCCGAATGATTTAGGGTACAGATAATTGATTGAAGCCAGGTGGATATTTTCTATCCTTAGATCAACATTCAAGCTGAAGGCCTTTGGGAAAACAGCCCTTCATCTAGAGGTCGTTCATTAAACTCAAACATGTGTGATTGGATGCTTTATCATCATCATCATCCGGAGGCGTGAGCGCCCTACCTTGCGTTTGTTCATGTCCAGGGCCTGTGTCCTCAGGGCCAGCTCCCTCTCTGCAGTACTGATGGTGCCCTGAAGGAGGCGCTCCTTCTCTTCCAGCTTGCGCACCACCTGCAGCTGGGCGTCGACCTGGAGGGACGAGGAGGCAGCGGATTGGTCGAGCAGGAGTCAGGGTGTGGACAGGATAGTGGCAGCAGGTACACGAGGAGAGAGCTCAGAGTAAGAGGGGTGACTCGGTACAAAAATATTTGTACTTCCCCGCCTTGGTTTTAATGTTAGAATCTGGGAAGGTGCACATCGCGATAAAAAAACACTACGTTTGTATAAAGAGTATTTATGTGACTAAAATCTGTGATTTTAGTCACTGCAATTAAAAGATTCATCAAATGTATAGTTTTATAGACCGGTATAAATCTTTTACATGTCGTTTTTCTTGTTTTTTGTGCTATGAATTGATATTGACTCAGTGTGGTCTGAGTAGTGAGCTAATCTTCAGGTCTGTGATCAATGGACTGTTTACATTCTATCAGTCACTGTGGGTCATTGAACATTTGTCTAAGACTGGAATCTTACCCATGAATCTAGTCTTACAGTGTCTTACTGTCTGTGTCTGTCTATGCGTGTGTGTGGTTAAATACGTGTGAACGTGAGTAAACGTGTTGTGTGAACACGCGTGTACATGTGCGTGTGAACGCGTGTCCCCATGTGTGTTCATCTCCGAGTCCTAACCAACCAACCGCAGGGCCTCACCTGGGTCTTGAGCGTGAGCAACTGGTCGGCCAGCTCCTCCTTCTCCTCCTTCAGCAGCTTGTGGATCTGGTTGGACTTGATGCGCTCGCTCATCAGCTTGAAGTTGGCGTCGTCCTTCTCGCGCAGCTGCTGCATCAGACGGATGTTCTGCTCCTGCATGTCCTCGAAGGCCTGGCCCGTCACGTCCATCTCGCTCAGCAGCGCATCCTCCTCCTGCATGGGTGCCAGCGTGTGTGTGTGCGTGTGCGTGCACATGCATGTGTGAAAGTGTGTTTAAATGTGTGAACACGTGTTTAAAATGTGTGAATGAAGGTGTGTCAGCAGGTGTGCGTTGGGAGGTGTTTTCAGAGCGTTAAAGAAGAACCAAAACGACACTCGAAGCCTTCAGCACCAAACACTGGTCGTTCCCATCGTCGTCCAATTGGAACCAAACCATAAAGCCATCGCACCGATCAAACCACACGGAAGGAATGGACCTTTCTTAAGAACGTCACATGTTAGCAATAACGTCCACTACGGCCGCTTGCCTGCTTGGCGATGGAGAGCTTCTTGTTGAGGATGTCGATCTGCTCCTCCACCGAGCGGATCTTCCTCAGGGCCTCCTCGTCCGCCATCTTCTTGCCCTCCCTCCTCTCCCTCTCCTCCAGGTCCCTGAGCCGCTGCCTCAGCTCCTCCACCTGGGGGGGGCGAGGAAGAGGAGGAAGAGGAGGAGGAGGGGAGGAGGAGGGGGGAGGGAGGAGGAGGGGGGAGGAAGGAAGAGGAGGAGGAGGAGGGGAGGAGAAGGGAAGAGGAGGAGGAGGGGAGGAGAGGAGGAGGAGGAAGGAAGAGGAGGGTCGTCAGATCATCACAACAAAACTAGGAGACCCTCTACTGAGGAAATAGTATACGCTAGAACCGACGTGTGGATGATGTGGACCCTCTGGTACAAAGCATTTAACTCTGAACTCAGTGAAAGGATGAGTTAAAAAGACAATTGTTCCGATGAAAGATTTACGATTTTAGCAATGAAGCGAGATCTTCTAGCGTCTACATGACAGAATGTGTTTCAGAGCACATTCCAAGCAACACCTTTCGCATATTGCTCCTTTAATGCAAGACTCTAAAAAGACTTACAAAATAAAATGAAAAGAATTTGAACTGCAATGGGAGCCTCTACAGATGAAACAGTGTTGTTGTTGTTGGGTGTTTGTGGTGGAACGCCGTGGCAGATAGAAGGTGCTCCCTACCTCTGATTTGGCCTTCTTCTCAGCGGCCATCAGCTGCACCTTGTCCCTCTGCTCCTTGGGCGCTGAGCGGTACATGTCCAGCAGCAGCTTCATCTCTCTCTGGGACTCCTGGGCTTTCCTGCAGCCACAACATCATCATCATCATCACCACCTTCATCACCCTTATCATCATCACCACCACCATCAACACAATCATCACAATCACCAACATCATCACCTCCACCACCACATTCATCATCACCTCCACCACCACATTCATCATCACCAACACCACCACCTTCCTCATCACCACCGCACCTTCATCATCACCACCACCACCATCCTCATCACCACCACCATTACCACCACCTTCATTACCACCACCACCACCACCACCATTATCATCACCACCGACACCTTCCTCCTCATCACCGTCATCATCAACACCTCTATCATCACCAACACCTTCATCATCACCACCACCACCACCACCTTCATCATCACCAACACCACCACCTTAATCTCCATCATGTTGTTATCTGGTTGTCATTGGTAACGGGTAAAAGACGGCCCCTACTTGAGCTCGGTGCGGACGGTCTTCAGCTGCTCCACCTCCTTCCTCTTCGGCACGCCGCCCACCGAGGGGCGGTCCCCACTCGCCTCCTCCGATTGGCTGCTGCCGGGCTTGTCCCGCTCCTCCTTGGCCCCGCCCCCGCCCCGCGTGCTCCTCTCGCGCTCCTTCTCCTTCTCCCGCTCCTCCTTCTTCACGCTCTCCTTCCTGTCCTCCTTCCGGTCCTCCTTCTCCTCCTCCTTCACGTCCCCATCTGCCCCGGGCTCCGTCTTCACCAGGACACCTGGGGGGCCGCAAGACACACGCCTCCCTTTGAATGGATGAATGAATGGATGAATGAATGGATGAACGAATGAATGAGACAGTGACTTATACAAAATACAGACAAGAGAGATGGTCAATTTCAGTCCCTCCAGAAAAATGCGGCGTTTTTTTGTGATTGTTGCGGCCAAAAATCCTTGATTATGTGGCACGTTTTCTTAAAAAATGCGATGAAATATGCGGCATATTTATGCAATTTTATGCAATGAAATTGCAGGAACTTGCAAAAAATGCAGCTTTTCGATGACGTCCACGTCGCGTAATTACGTCACTTCATAACGTTCCCATGCAACAGGGGGAAATGGCTGTGTGAAGCAAACGCAACACTTTTTAACTTTCTGCTAAGATACATGTGACTTTTTTGCAACGAAAATGCGGGGATTATGAAATCCTGCAAGCCCCGCATTTTGCGGGGAAGTGCGGCATATTTGAAATGCGGCCCCCGCATGAATATGCAGACTTGGGGACTGGTCAATGTTGCAATGAGAGGTTTTCTAACGTTGGATTCGTTCCATTGGAACGAATCCAGGGTCGTGTGTCAGACCCCCTTTGGGATGAGGATGACTAGGCAGGGTGGGAGTGGGACTCACTGCTGTGTATTATGTACAGCAGGTCGGATTAATTCAATGTGTATACCTTTATTAGGATTTAATGAGGATTTTATATGGATAAACTGATGTTCAGATGTTTTACTTTTAAAACAGTTTAAAATCACAATGTTTTGTGTGTGTGTGTGTGTGTGTGAGCGACAACACAACACGATGGCACGATGGCTACGACGCAGGGGGGGCGGCTTCTCACCGGTGCTGCTGGGCGTGGCCGAGCCACTGTCTGACTCCGCCTTGACCGTGGCGGCGGCGTCGCCGGCGGTGACGGTGGCTGCAGGAGAGACGGTCTCTTCCTTCACATCCATCTCCGTGCTGGACTGGGAATGCAGCACGCCGCTGCCCTTAGCGGCGCGGACCTATGGCAGAGGGGGGGGGGGGGGGGAGCGGTGAGCGTTCCCTGGGGGGGGCTGAGGACGAGGCGTTGGGCAGAGGGCGACCCTGTCCCTACTCACCAGGGTGAGCTCAGTCTGGGTCTCCCTCAGCCTCAGCTTGAACTTCACCACCTCCCCCTTCATCTGCTGGTTGTGGTTCTGCAGGGTGCTGATCAGGTGGCGCATCTCCTTGTTGATCGGGCCTGGGGGGGGGGGGGGGAGAGAGGGCAAGAGGAAGGAGGGGGAGAGAGGGCAAGAGGAGGGAGGGGGAGACGGTGGGAGGAGGGGAGGAGGGAGGGGGAGACGGTGAGAGGAGGAGGGGGGGGAGAGAGGGCAAGAGGAGGGAGGGGGGGGAGAGGGCAAGAGGAGGGAGGGGGGAGAGAGGGCAAGAGGAGGGAGGGGGAGACGTTGGGAGGAGGGAGGGGGAGAGGAGGAGACGGTGAGTTCCACAGAGAGAGGGATTTTTCGTGTTGATGTCAAGGGTTCTGGTGTGTGTCTGTGTGTGTCCGTGTGTCTGTGTGTGTCCGTGTGTCTGTGTGTGTCCGTGTGTCTGTGTGTGTCCGTGTGTCCGTGTGTGTCCGTGTGTGTGATCTACCTGCTTGCTCATTGGCTGCCAGGGTCTGCTCAAACTCGATGCGCAGCATCTCGTACTCCTTCCTGACCTGGGCCAGCGTGTCCTCCAGCTGGAACACCTCCGTCCGCACCTTCCTCTGCAGCGCCACCTCGTCGTTCTGACACACGCCACATTCAATCACTCACCCAGGTCCGAAAAGGTCCCAGGGCACTTATCGCAACGAGTAGGGGTTTCCCCGGTGTCCTGGCTAAAGCTGCCCAACCAGGCCCATTCAATCTGGCCCCCTCATCATCCTCCTGTATAATCGGCTGCCTCATTAATTCCCTCACTCTCGCGTGGTGAGCGTTCTGGCGCAGATTTTGCTGCCGTGCATCACCCAAGTGGGTGCTGCACATTGGTGGTGGTGAGTGAGGTCCCCCCTTCACTGTGAAGCGTCTTCGAGTGTCTAGAAAATCGCGATATCAATTATTATTATTACGTTACATTTGATTTGTATAGCCCTTAAAGGTGACATATTATACCACCAGGTGTGATTAGCCGTTACAAGACGTTTTGAATTCTGCCTCTACTGACATCACAAGTGGGCGTGTCCACCTAGATGTGTGACGGATAGATGAGCAACGTTTGCTACAGTCCACTATGCAGGCTGGTAGACTGATCCATCCAGCGCACATCTAGGTAGACACGCCCGCTAGTGATGTCAGAAGAGGCAGATTTAAAAAAATGTCTTTTAACGGCTAATCACACTCACACCTGGTGGTATAATATGTCATCTTTAGTCACAGGTACAGTCTCAAAGGGCTGAACAGGCCATGTGTGTATTACCTCCCCCTGACCGTAGCCCCCCAGAGGGCAAGAAAAAAACTCCCTTAATTAGCAAGAAGGAAATGTAGAGAAGGAACGGCGAGTGGGGATCCCTCCTGCCAGGGATGATTCGGGGGGCGATGGGTGCCATCATTGAATTGGCCCCCATTACATCAACACCTTGTCAGAGACAACTCCACTTCCTGACACATTTCTACTCGAGCTGGCCAATTCGTTTACCCAAGGCCTCCTCATTTGGGACCTGGTGATAAAGTGACGTAAGCTATGGTACCTCTGTACACGGGACATGTTTTGGGAAATGAGGGTATTGTGGGAGAGGGGTAGCAGCCACCGTGCATCTGATCGAGCTATCGAAGGCTTATACATGCACACGTTAAATCACTGAACTGCAAATTCAACCCACGGCCAAGTTATGATCATTCCCTGTATTTTAGAACTGTGTGGACAATGTGTTGATCAACCAACGTCCAAACATGCATAGCCAGTCATGCAAATACACAACCACAGACCCCCAAACGCCCACAGACAGACCCACGCACCCACACAAACACACACACACAGACCCCGACACACACCCACCTCCATGTGCTCCAGCTGGCGGAGGCGGGCCGTTCGGGTGGTGTTGAGGCGGGTGCGGGTCTCGTCCAGCTGGCTCTTGAGCCCCAGAGACTCGTTGTACAGCACAGAGAACTGGGACTGCAGGCATCGGTACTCCGCACTGTCCTTGACCACGCCCTCCGCCCGGCTCAGCAGCTCCGCCTACATGGGGGAGGGGGGGGACAACATGAGGGGGTGTTTCCAAACAGCACAACCCGACTGATCGGCAAATCGTCTGTACTTCCAAGAAAGAAAACCGGGAATTGCTTGCTTGGTTGTCCCCTCGTTTTTTTCCCCAGACTTTTTCCAAGCCCATTAAAAATCACATATAGACTACATTTCTAAATACAATTGTCAAAATTACATTTTCGAAACATGAACGATTAAAAAAAATAAGTCATGCCAACAAGTCATGCCAGACAACTGTTTTTAGCAAAATAGATTTGTCTCACCAACAGGAAGCTACGAAAAAACATTGCTGAGCGGGTTCCGCTTAATTCACGACTTGACATCAGTTTTTGTAGCATATGAAATCAGGGCTTTTCACATTCCCATCATGCAGGGTCTGAACAGCCGTGTTAATGCAACCATAATGATCGCCACTAGAGGACGCTACGCCGCAACACAACTCCCATGTGTAGTAGGCTCTTATGAATGAAATTAGTTTCTATGCAAGTTGGCTTTTCAATCAGTTCAAGTACTTGCGCGCCGATGATGTTATATGAATGTTTTAGCACAAAAAGTTGAAAGATGAAAAGACAGATGTATTGCATTCATGCTGTTGTATATAAGACCTATGGTTAGACGTATTACAATACTATTTGCTTAAAGAATAGTCTATTCATTCCGAATGCAAGTATTTAAAAGTATACGTGAATTAAACCTCAAAAGAATCGTACACTTATCAGACCGAACCGCACAGAACTGCTTCAAAAGTAAACTAGCGCTTGTCTATGGCATCGGAGCCAACGTATCAAGTGCGATCCGTGCTTCCAAGGAGAGACGTACACCCTTAATCATCGGTCTATAAACCCAAGTGTGTGCTGTGGGCTCGCTGTACCTTCATGTTGTTGTTCTCGTGGTTGACGCTGGCCAGGTCCTGCTCCAGCTTCTGCAGCTCACTGTTGCGGTTATCGGCCAGCTCCCGGTTCTCCTCCAGCTCGCTGTTCATCTCCTCGAACTGGAGGGAGAGACGAGGGGCGTTCAGGGTCAACACGGCCCACAGATCAGGGAGCTGCGTGTGCTCCGGATTAACATCGACGCCGGGACAACTACGGTTGCGGTACCTTTCTCTTGTTGATGGTGATGGTCCCACACACACTGCTGGCCTCGCCGCAGACCTTGTAGCCTTTGCTGTTCACCTGCAACACAATTAAGAACCGTTTAAACAGGGGCAATCTACAGAAGAAACATTAACCTTTAGGAGTGGTGCATTGTACCAGGTTTGAGCAAATTTTTATTTTCCACCTGTAGTTATTTACATTTAAGGCATTAGGCAGACACTTTTATCCAAAGGGACTTACAATAAGTACATTTGTCAGAAGAAGTGAACCAATATATCGCTGTCGGTACAGTAAGGATGTTCATAGAACCAAATGCCCAGCACTAACAATCGCTATTCCCCGTACACAGCAATGATAGCTAGGATAAGATGCGACACAAATAAGTGCTATAACTAAATACAACACACAATAAGTGCGTACATTGAGTGCCAGGATGTACAACATACAATAAGTATCGAATTCTGATCACGATTTCGATTTTAGCGTCAAACAATGACAAAATGAACACATCGAGTTTTTTGAGTCTTTACTTTATTTTTTATTTAATGTTTTATAGAAAGAGCAGAACAGCTGGATACATATCTGTATATTATTTTAGATTGAAACAATTTATTTTCGACCATTTTGCTGCGAAATTTGAAAGTTCTCAGTTCCGTTTTTTTTGGGAGAGACATGCTGAATAAATGCAACATGTTTTCAAACTCAAAAATAATCGTTTGAATAATCGTGAATTCAATATTGACCAAAATAATCTGGATTATGATTTTTCCCATAATCGAGCAGCCCCAGCTTGCAGATAAGACGGCGCCGGACTCACCCGCTCCAGGATCTCGCTGAGCCGGGCATTCAGCCGGTTCTCCCGCCGGCGGATCTTCTCCATGTCCCACTGGAGCTCCTCGATGAGGCCCTGCAGCTCGCTGACCCGGGTGTCCGCCTTGGCGGCCGCACGGCCCAGGGAACGAGACTGGAGGGGGGAGAGGGGGGGGCAGAGGGTTAGGAGGGGGAACCAGGGGGCATCTAAACGCTGTCTGGAATAGATTGCCGAGTTGCTGACAGTGGCTCTATGAAGGTGCATGCATGTATGAATGTATGTATGCATGCATGTATGTATGTATGCATGTGCTATTGCTAATGTACTAGGGGGATCTGGTGCTCCATACCTCTGTGGTCATTTGACTGTGTTTCTGTGTGAGATCTTCGGACAGTTGACGTAGTCTGTCGTTCTCATTGGTCAGTAGGGTGTTGAGCTGGGAGGCCACCTGCCATAGAGAGCCCTCTGGAAAGAGACGGGTATTTTACGAGGCCTGCAAACTCCTCAGGGAATAATGTCCATGATCATATCCACGGGCAGCTTCAATGACACTCTCCTCCATACGTTTTGATTGCATCCTCCAACACTCATAGAAGGGCGTACAATGTTGATACATGTAATAATAATAATAATAATAAATTTAATTTAGAGGCGCCTTTCAAAACACCCAAGGTCACCTATGTACACATGTACACATACATTACGTCTATACATGAGGGCTTTTACTACGCTTTTATTCCAAATCACTTACAACTGTTCAGACACACATTCACACACCGACAGCAGAGTCAACCATGCAATGCGACAGCCAGCTCGTCGGGAGCAGTTAGGGTTTAGGTTTAGGTGTCTAACAAACCTTCCGGATACAAGTCAACCGACTCTGTCTCCCGAGCTAAGCCAACATACAGATACACACACTTCCAACCGGTACATCCAAATTCAACTCTGGTTCAACCCATGCCCTGCCCTTCGTCTTACCGCCGCCCGAGTCAGGCTCCACCTTGAGGCGCTCCACGGTGCTCTTCAGCCCCTCGTAGAGCTCCACCACACGGGTCACTTGCTTCTGGCTGGAGTCCAGCCTCTCCTGCAGCTCCGCCTCCATCTCCTCCGTGCTGCTGCTGGCCAGCGTGGCCAGGAAGGAGTTGGCCGTCTCCCCCTGGTGGCCTATGATCCCCGCGGCGGAGCAGAGGTGCACAGACAGTGTGACATGGCAGGTACATGACTCTTTTTCACCTAATATCTAATCCAAATATCATTTACATTTAAATGTAGGGTATTTAGCAGACGCTTTTACTCAAAGGGACCAACATCAGTCACAAGAAAGAGAAATAATATATAGCTGTCGATAGAGAAAGGATGTTCATAGAACAGCCAAGCACTAACAATTGTTAGGTTAACCAAAATGTGGTTGTAAACCCTGATTACAGCCACGGTCCTTCTTCGACAAAACAGTGGGTTTGGAAGAAGATTTGCTACCACTCCTACAGCTACATACTTTCGAAACGCTTTCTACCCACAACGTCTCGCTGAACAGTAAAACATCATTGCTCACATGGTCAACTGATACAGGTAAGCATAATCAACCCAAGATGGCCCACGTTTCATCGCAAAACGGCAATGGCTTTTAGTTCCTGGTTCATGCGTCTCTCTGTACCTCTGTCCTTGGGCCTCTCCTGATTCGAGTCTCCATCCGGCTCCGGCGTTCCCGGCTTCAGCCTCGGCCCCTGTCCCTCGGTGGCGGGAGATTTCTCGGGCTCCTTGTCGGATTGGTCGCAGCGCCTCACAGTCAGTTTCACGTTCTCGTCAAACTGAAATCAGGAGATAAAAGAGGGCGGGCCGTCACGCTCTGCTGTTTGATTGGCTGGCTTTGGGTTGACCTACTTGCTTGGAGGTGTGTTGCTGTGGTTTACCTGGTTCCAGTATCTGTTGAGGATGAGTAGACTGGCGTCGTCTGTGGCCTGACGAGTCTCCAGCCGTTCAACACGGTCTCGCAGCTCATCCTCAATCACCTGCACCAAACAAGATCCAGATTAGGATTTTTTTCTCATTTAAAATGCAACTGTTGTACTCAGAAATGTGAAGATAAGCTTTGGTTTACCTGTCTTTGATCAAGGGCTTCTCCCAGCTTGCGGTTTTTAACTTGCAGAGCTTTGATGTCTTGTTCCTCCTGAGAAGAGACGTTTCAAACATGACATGAGGAGTAGAGGTGTGGGGGGGCACCCAGGGTGAAATAGGGCAGATCCTAACTTCGATCGTGATTCTTCTTACCGTGTTGGCGTTGAGTCCAAGTTTGATGACAGTTTCCACAGCCGTGCTCCCCCCAGCAGCCGCGCTGAGCCCGGGACCGGCGTCCTCTCCCCCGTCCCGCTCCCTCCGCTTCTCGGGAGGCCCCGAGGAAGGACCGCCGGCCTCAGAAGGACGCTTCTGGCCCGACATCCTGACGCTGCTCAGACAGAATACATGGACAGGTTGCTCAGAGACAAAAGCAGTAATACTTACCCATAAGACATCATTTTTGTAATGCATTATTTTAGTGGTCGTCTCGGAGCATGATTTAAATAAGAGTATGCAAACACGATGGGGGGTATTGAGGTGATCAACAGTTATTCTTCTCGGGTTTAACATTATTCATCCTGCAGAGAATTAGCTCGTAGCTAGAGGAAGCTAGTGTTTTCAATTGTTCCGGGTACTACTGTGAAAGAAAACACAAACTTCCCCGGATAGTTGATCCGATTAAACGTCTTAGTGGATCAAATAACATTATTTGCTCTTACCGTTTTGCACAAAATGTTTGATTTACTGAATCTATTGAGTGATGATTTTGAGTGTGGTGTTTATGTTGCGGCTTTTTTGGGGGACGGTTTCCGGAAGCGGAAGTGTCTGTCTGTTTGTTACGAGTTCATATTACAACTATCATGTGTAATACCGCCCCCAACAGGAAAGGAAGGCAGAGTGCATTCACAATGAGCTGTGAACAAAAGCCAAGGCTGTAGAGATACAACGATCCCATCTATCATTCGACTCGTTAAAGGCACCCAGTGCAACTTTCGAGGCTTAAAAATAAACATTCAATTTCTAGTCTTTTTTACACGTAGTAAGTTTCAATAACTCCATACCATTACATACCGACATTTAAGCAGCAAAGATGAGACGTCGTTGTGTGGTGAGAACTGATACAAAATCGATAACAACAACAATGCCGCCATTTTCTTTATTTTTTGTAACCTACAATAAATAAAGCAGGCTTCCAGTCAATGGAAAAATGGCTTCTCCCCACCGGCGATTGTTGTTGTTTACGATTTTCTATCAGTTCTCACCACACAACGACGTCTCATCTTTGCTCCTTGAATGTCGATATGTAATGGTATGGAGTTATTGAAACTTACTACGTGTAAAAAAGACTAGAAATTGAATGTTTATTTTTCATTGAATGTTTACATAAAGTTGCACTGGGTGCCTTTAAACCGGTTTTCATCAGATAGCTGCAAAGGGCCTTGTTGCCGCAGATATCATGGAACTGTAAACCAAGTGTCCAGTCAGTACAAATGGGAAGGAAGGACTATGCTTTAGGATCCGGGTTTATTGTAATTGAGAAATATGTGAATCACATTATAAAACCATTATGTGCACATCGGTAACACTCAGAAGCCTAGGTTCTGTAATAAAACCCAGAAAATATCTCATAAAGAATGAAGCAGTTTTCCATGGAGGTTTGCGCAGGAAGTTTGATTGAAAGGCGGAACTCCTGACCTAGAAGACCATTGCTCATGGGGTCCAGGGTCCATGTTGATCAAAGGTTGGCTCATTCATGTGCTCCCGTCCTCTGTCCTACCTCATCGCTGGGTGTATGTTACGCAGGAGTCAGCAAATGACTGCTGGGGCTATGAGTAAAGTCCCTGAAAGTTCTTTGAACCAGGATCAATACTGTTTATGAACGTCATGTTGAAGTCTTTTGGCGTATGGTTGGAGTGCATAAACAAAACAAAATAATAATTGCTCACTTCTTTGTAGAAATAACCAAGCCACACTAAGTGCTACATCTGCAGAAGAGTGTTTCCAATCATGTACCTTCCTGATCTATAGGGTCTTGACACGTATGTGAATGATAATACAATATTATTTAATCTAATGTGTCTGAATGCATGCAGGAGTCTTGTGTTGGGTTGTATTTTATTATAAGGTCTTGCGTACTATGTCTATATACTCTGTTTAAGGGTACACCCTATTGTCAGTGAGAATGAATTTCCTTTTTGAGAACAATAAACTACTATCTTGATTCAAAATGCATGCAATACAATAAAAATTAATAGTATTCATCATCATGTTGCGTGAACAGGCCTTATCTTCAATGGTGGACCTCTGAACTAAAGGGTTAGGCTACATAAAATGTTGTCCCAACTAAAATATTCTGAAATGTGCATTTAATCTTCATTACAACGCATGCATATTATTCTCCTTTTGAGAAATGTAACTGAAAAAACAAAGCAACCGGATTTGCAGCATTGCAAGGCGACAGCCGTCTCCGTTTAGATTGGAACACGTCCCAACTAGGCTACATGATGCAATCCATTTCGACAAGGTGATCCTGATTTTCCACTAATATGTTCTAAGCTTTTACAGCCAGTACACTTTCAGGCCATGTTCTTCGGAGTTGAAATCATCCTGTCAGGTTGTGATTAGTCAAAGTCCAACAATGATCATTAATTCGTGGATCACGCCCAGTCTATGCGTTTGGACCAATTGCATGATGAACGCCGCTGCACGCCTCTGATGCACGCCTCTGCCACATGTTGCGCCTCCTCCTTCACTCCACACAGTCAATAAAGCCCGCTCTGTGGCGACTGCTCGTCCTACCCGATCACTCCTCGTCTGTTGTGTGGCAGCGGAAGCCTTCTGTTCGTTTATCTTCAAGTGATATCAACAACTGCCAAGTAAGATTACTGCAAAACCTTCTCATGTTTGGTAAAAGTTACTTGGATGGTTAAGTTAACATGCATGTGTTCAACTTATAATGCACTTACGGATCTGTATTCATATTTTCTATGATGTTGATTTTTTTATTTAACTTTTCGCGATGCAATTATTCTGTTCATTGGTTTGACGACGTATGTGGAAATGGTTCAGTGAATCTATATATCATCCATCGCCTCTTATTATCCATCGCATCGCCGCTGAACTATAACCGGCAGTTTTTGCACTTATGCAACTAAATATTTTGCATAGGTGGAAAGGTTATTTGTAGCCACTCTCTTGCATGTAGACATTAACTAGCAATCCTACCTGTGGTATTTTGATTTTTATGATTTTTATTTGATTTTTCTTTTACTGCCTGACGTAACACCTGATGCTCTCATTTTCTTTGTTTTCTTAGTATGACTCATCAGTTCCCGGCCCTGTCTCCGGAGCAGAAGAAGGAGCTCTCTGACATTGCTCAGAGGATGGTGGCCCCTGGAAAGGGAATTCTGGCTGCAGATGAATCCACAGGTGAAAAGGATACAATGCTTGGACATAATGTTTCCTTCTGTGTGTATTCAAAAGTTACCTTGATAGTAATCATTCTATGTTTTCCTGCAAAGGCACCATGGGAAATCGCCTGAAGAAGATCAACGTAGAGAACAGTGAGGAGAACCGTCGCTACTTCCGCGACCTGCTCTTCTCCGTCGACACCCTCGCCAGCAGCATCGGGGGCGTCATCTGCTTCCATGAGACCCTGTACCAGAAGGCTGACAACGGCAAGCTCTTCCCCCAAGTCATCAAGGACAAGGGAATTGTTGTAGGCATCAAGGTAAACGAGGGGGCAACAAGCCCGCTTCTCAAGCCAGTCCTAAAAGGATTCGCACCTCAACTAATTTGTCACTTTGACCCTGGGAGTTACTGATTAATTTATTTCTTGTATCAGGTAGATAAAGGCACCGCTGGCCTGAACGGAACCGACGGTGAAACCACCACACAAGGTACTTGCTTGGAGCTCATCTCTTCTGTATTTTGAGAGAACATTATTTGCGTTTCTGTAATTGTCAACATGGCCCGACACTAAAGGATGCATTCCTGATCGTATCATATTAAAGGCATCAACAAGGTGTCTAAAAACGGGTGTGTCCCCCTGCAGGTCTGGACGGCCTTTCAGAACGATGTGCCCAGTACAAGAAGGACGGCTGTGACTTTGCCAAGTGGAGGTCCGTGCTCAAGATCTCCGACGGCTGCCCCTCCGCTCTGGCCATCGCAGAAAATGCCAACGTGCTGGCAAGATATGCCAGCATCTGCCAACAGGTGTGTGATTAGGATTCATCCTGCATCCATGCACATTCAGTGAAGTACATCAGTGATTCACTTCACGAGGACTCCATGAGTGCCGGTCGGTTAAAGTAACACAACTTGCCCCAACAGAACGGTCTGGTGCCCATCGTGGAGCCAGAGATCCTTCCTGACGGAGACCACGACCTGAAGCGCTGCCAGTATGTCACAGAGAAGGTCAGTAGAACACCATAACTGAAACAAGCCCCAAACACTAAAGGCTATGCTCTCCAACAACATTGACTCGGTGGATTGGTTTTCTGGCGCCTACATTTCCAACTGAACCGATTCCTGGTCCCCAGGTGTTGGCGGCTGTTTACAAGGCCCTGTCCGACCACCACGTCTACCTGGAGGGCACCCTGCTGAAGCCCAACATGGTCACCGCTGGACACTCCTGCACCCAGAAGTTCACCCCTGAGGAGGTCGGCATGGCAACAGTGACCGCTCTGAGGAGAACCGTCCCGTCCGCGGTACCCGGTAAGGCTTTCTTTAAAAAAAATGCTTTTTGAGGGACGCACATACCCGGTGTGGCACTACCAACCGAGGAGGCTGTAGAAGTCATGGCAAGGTGCACACTAGGTTAACCTAAGCGTGCCCCGGTTCCTCCCAGGTGTCTGCTTCCTGTCTGGAGGCCAGAGCGAGGAGGAAGCTTCCCTCAACCTGAACGCCGTCAACCAGGTGCCCCTCCACCGCCCCTGGAAGCTGACCTTCTCCTTCGGTCGCGCTCTCCAGGCCTCCGCACTCGCAGCCTGGCAGGGCAAGACCGCCAACAAGGCCGCTTCCCAGCAAGCCTTCAGCACAAGGGCCAAGGTGAGCCAATGGGGGGGTGGGGCAGCATCACAATAATAATATGATGTATTCGAAGATTGTTGAGATACCATTGCTTATCTGGCTATTAAGTAACACATGGCTGATTTGTGATCATATTAACTTTGTCGGGATCCTTTTCCCTTGAAGTTGCCCAACATGTGTGGCTGATTATTAACAGCCTGTCGACTTTGGCCCTTGTGTTCCTCAGATCAATGGCCTGGCCGCTAAGGGAGAATATAAGCCGACCGGCTCGTCCGACCAGTCCGCCACGCAGTCTCTGTACACAGCAAGCTACGTTTATTAAACGCAATATTTAAAAATGATGAAAAAAAATAAATAAAGATGGACCAAAGTTGTTTGTACTTCCTGTCCTGCAAACTCCTGCTATTTCTTTATGCCTCAGATCTGAATAAATGTGACCAACTTTGAACTTCAACATTTTGCCTACCGACCTCAGAAACGCCCTGCTTCTGGTCTTTGCCTCAAATCTAGTTGTGTGGTCCTCTCTTTGGAGTCATCTGTCGGGCTTTATTGTGAGGGCTTCTCTGTGAAATGAGAATAAACGTGTTTCTGTGCGCTGCTCGCTGACGTCATTCCTCACCTTATATAAACCTACTTTCAACTTACACATTTGGAAAATTGTCACATTAAAGCTGATTTCGAAAGTAATTGAAACGCCTTTCTGGCTTGCATTTTTTTTTAATTATTACAATTTTAAAAATAAGACTACATCGGATTAACAAAAGAAAAAAATTGTTAACGCGGTTAAGCAAACGACTGAATCGACAAGTATTTAATTGCAAACATGATCGATTAGTAAAGGATTTACTGTTTTTAATGCGGCATTTTATTGAATGAATTATTACCACTGTCTTTGTCCCGGAGCAACGATATATCAAAGCATGTGCACACGCGTGCAAAGATATCCACACGCACACAGACAGGACACGCAAACGGTTTTGATAACAGGGTTTAGGTAATTATTTCGATTTTTGGGTTTATTACTGATTTAGGTCATATTATGTAGTAGTCCCTTTATTAAAATCAAGCAAGAGAGGTAGAATTTGGCAATATAAACAGCGTTTTATTATCTGCAATAGGCAGGTCGCCCCCAATAATATCTTAAACAATTTAAATATTTAAATGTCATCCAGTGGAAATGTATGTATATAAAACAGACTAACAGTAAAGCCAACTATATAGTGGTAGCCAAATAATAAAACATAAGAAATGATCAAACAAGAATTAGAGATCGTTACACATGAACTTAAACACTACAAAAGTAGGCTTTAAACACAGCCGGAGTTGGAAAATAAAGATAAAAAAGGTGCTGTAGTGCCACCTGGTGGGCTGGCACGTCCATATAAAGCCGGATATGGCACCAAAGCGTAGTGAGATGGATAGCCTACCATTTCAAGGCGGATTTACATGACTGAATAAGCAGAATAAATGCTATTCAGTCGGTATTGTTTCAAGTGTCATGGCTGGTTCGATGTGCTGGACAATCACCTGTAAATAGATCAGGACGAAAAAAATCTTTATTTTAATGGAAGAATATGCTCAAGCCTGGAAGGTGCTAGTAGGTCTACTATATCCAAGCACAAATAAAGATGCTACTAACTACCACGTGCTTAATAGCACTTACTTCGGTTGTCAATTTCAAGGGAAATTATTACCTGGGATTGTGTTGACTTCAGAGCTCTACGTGCAGCCGTAGACAAAAAGATAAGCAGTCCAGAAACACACAAGCTACAAAGGAACAATATGGCTTCAATAACATTTTGCTGCATGACAAAAAGAAAGAGACAAAGTAAATTAGAGAAATACATCCGGTTTTCAATATCATCTACTCAATATGGTTTGTGTTAGGTTTATTGCTTGTTTTGGGCCATCACTTACCATTAAGTGGGAGGGTAATTCATGTTCGAAATAGTGAAACAAATCAGCAAAAAACTTAATATTGATGAGCGTTGAAATGGCTATTCCAATGAGTGTCACCACATACATGGCCAAACATATCGTCACCTACAAGAGAAAGGTAGTTTACAAATAGGTCTCTCTCTCTCTCTCTCTCTCTCTCTCTCTCTCTCTCTCTCTCTCTCTCTCTCTCTCTCTCTCTCTCTCTCTCTCTCTCTCTCTCTCTCTCTCTCTCTCTCTCTCTCTCTCTCTCTCTCTCTCTCTCTCTCTCTCTCTCTCTCAAACAAGAATTAAAGTAAACATACAAATTTCTGGGATGGATGACGGACACTTGAAATGGAAAGAATCCCGCAGATGAAAAACTAGAAAGAAAAGAAAGGAGACAACTGTGAACGATAACATGAACATGTAGCATGCATCGAAACATGCCGTCGTTCCAATGTTTTGAGCGATAGTTAATAGTGTGATGTAGGCCTACCACGGCTCCCTGCCCGAAGGTCATGTAGACGTAAGACAAATCGTAAATAAAAAAGAATTCAGACGCCATCAGGAGCTCCGCACAGCCAAACATCAAAACCACAATCTGGGAAGGAGGACACAAGCGCACACGAGGGGGCGATGTTACTCAAGTTGTGATAAAACAAAGGACCCCTTTATCCAGCCAGCCGCACACAACTGAGCCCCCGCATTTAATCCAGCGGGGATTAGATGCTAACTTCTGGGATGCCTCTGATATCGGGGTGTGGTAAGACTGGAGGAGTGGTGACGGTTCAACATGAATTGGTTTATTCAGAGCTACAAGGTAAACGGACATGCCCTCTGCGGGCAGTTCACGGAGCATCAGTGGGACCCAAGAAAATCGATGGATTGGCAGGATGTTGAAGAGGTTACCCCTATTGGGTCTGGTTTATCTCAGAGACAGTTGAACGGACTGTTGAGTTCGACTTTATATGGTGTTGTTATGACCACTCTATGAGTGAGCAGTCAGCAGTCAGTCGGCCTACTGGTGTTATCTCTAATACTGTGTCAGGTCGAATGAGGTTAGCTTTAATACTTTGGGGTCCAATGAAGTTACAGAGGAGATTTATTTACATCACATTCCAAACACAAACACGAAGTCCTACCCCAAGAGTCTGCGTCTCCCTCTTGATGAACAGATGCAGAGGCTTGCTGTTCATGACCACATTGAAGCTTTCCTGCGTCTGCCCCGTCTCGGTTGTCGGGATCTCGGATGTTTCCATGGCCTCTTAGGTTCGGGAGAGGAGGAAGAGGACATGGAATCAAACCCGATGCGTACCCCTGTTCAGGAGTCAGGACAGACGGAATGCATCCAATTGAACCCTCTCCCTCCCCTGACCCAGACATCGCTGGAGACAAAAACTGACATTTTGGGTTGGAGTGAAAACATCAGATGATAAGGGAGGAATAACATCAAAAACAGGAAACTACCGACCTTTCCTAGGTTTTGCAAGCAGTACAAACCGAGCCGATGAGCATGTGACAGAGGTGAAAGAGTTGGGGAAACTTAGATTAAAGAAAAAAGAAAAAAACTTTTTAAGGAGGAGCTAGAGATGTTAAAAAAGGGAATAATTGAAGTCAAATGAGCTGCCACACCTTTGAGTATTCAGTCATTGTCAAATGTATTTATCACACCAAATAATAATAATAATAAAATGTTTTTTTCGAATTTGGTGGACTCCGGATCGAGGTGACCGAATCAGACAGTAGTTTGTAAGTAGTGCAAAATGTTACTCTCTGTCCAGGATACAATGAAAGCAGTTAACGGACTGGCAGTGGATTCCTTTTGTATCTGCATATACAATAACAAATAATTTACTCATATTATCCCAAACTTCAAGTGAACCAATTGGCTAGACACTTGAGGAGATGTCTGGACTACACCGTACGATATGTTATTCACAATGTAATACCCATAGTTGCACACTGTTTGATTTTGGGAGAAGACATGAGTGACTGCAAAACGGGGGTTAAAGGTAATGTTTAAGTCCTAGTTCGCCATCTAGTGTCCTAACACTTCTCCAACATCCTTACCAACAAAGACCTGATGGTTGTGTTTACCACTTCTGCCTGGGTATATTTTCTTGGCTGACCGTTTGCCTTTTGGGTCTAATGGCCCAAGAATGCAATGCTCTTAAAGGGGTAGTTCGGAATTTTGGACATAGGGCCTGATTCCCAAGTGAGCATTGGTATTCTATATCACTGGAGACAGTTTTCAACACATTTCATAGAGTCCTTCTAGTTGCAGAGTTCGCTCGTGCTAGGCTAGCGCACGTCAACGGGCAATGCTAGCCTGCTATTAAAAACAGTCTTACCCACTCCACAGTACACCCGAGGTAAATCAATTATAACGACAGACTATAAATCTAAATGTCTGTTTATAGAATAATGTTAGAAATAAAACCAACCTTGCATTGCATTGCATTTTGAGGGAATTGCGGGGTCTCAGCAACAGTGTTTATATTCCTGTACGTAGGCTACGGCGGACTGATACCTAGGTTACCTGCCGCTGTCATTGCTACAAACGCAGAGTACAGTGAACGAAGGAATTCTATAAGCGTATTCAATTAACAAGATATGCCCACGTTTGGAGGAGTTAGCGATGCATCTGCTTTTGAAGACGATTATGAGGAATTTGTTGTATCCAACGAATCGTACATGTACGAGCCGGTGTTTTGATGTCCAAGCCAGCAGCAACAAGCCACAGTTGAGTCCTTTCTGGATCTCGCACTGGAAATTGGTGGAAACTTTGTGGTGCCCATCTGTACCGTTTATTTCTACAATTTCTAAAAGCACACTGAACCATCATGTTGCCTAGTCGTTCAATTGCGCTTCTGTCCCACGCTTCTCTGTTTACGTTCTTCTGTCGTGATTCGGTTACAAACCTAACCAGCGCATAGTAAATTTCCGCTTCTGCTGAGAAAGTAGTCCCTCGATGATTCATGCGATGCAAGGTTAGTTTTATTTCTAACATTATTCTATCAACACAGACATTTAAATCTATAGTCTGGCGTTATAATTGATTTACCTCGGGTGTACTGTGGAGTGGGTAAGACTGTTTTTAATAGCAGGCTAGCATTGCCCGTTGCCGTGCGCTAGCCTAGCACGAGCGAACTCTGCAACTAACTCTGCAGATCCAGTGATATAGAATACCAATGCTCACTTGGGAATCAGGCCCTATGTCCAAAATTCCGAACTACCCCTTTAAATGCTGTTTGGGGCACACATGTAATGTGATACAAAATTACCTTTAAGCTGAATACATTTCAGCAGCTTGACGTTGAATTGCCTTTTGCCCTCATCTTCTCTACCCTGCCATCCTCAATAATATTTTGGCCAGCAATTTTGACTACGGGAAAATACTGGCATGACCGGGATTTTCAAACTAGCAATCGTTTTTGACACACTTGTTCTCAGCATCACTGTAGTCCACATTTTATGTTTCACAGGAAGAATTGTAATGAAGTCCTTTAAGGTGATTTGGAAAAATATATTTATTGACACCATGACATCTTGTATACACTCATATTTTAAGGCACTTATGGGTTGTACAGATAGTGGGAACATAGTTACTAGAACTTTTATTTGGCCTATATTTGGATATAAAAATGAATAAAAAACAAGGGCCGTTGCCCTTAATAAATTGATGAAAGGACCAGGAATCCCAGCACTGTGATTTGTTGAACACAAAATTCTGTAATCTATTACTTAAGAATCCTCCTCAATACATTAAGATTCAGATGAGTAAGACGTGTTTATATTCACTATAGATCAATACACATTATCATGAGAGTAAATCATTTAGTGGTCGGCATACATGCTGTACCCTAAAACCCAATAAGGCACTACCAAGATGCAAATAACGCATTGAGCCAGCCATCTCGATTAATTCAAAATGAGCACTTTCAGTTTGCTCAGATCCAAATCGTCAGATTAACTAAACTCAGACAGGAAGAAGGTGAGGTCATAGTGTGGGGGGCGGTGTAGCCCCAGGGCCTGGCAGAGGGCGAGCAGACGCTGGCGGGCTCTCTCGGCGCAGGTGTCCCTTATCGCCACGTTACAGAAGGGCTCCTCATACTCCCCTGCGATGAGTTCGTCGGCCGCCGCCAGCTCGTTGAGGCAGATGGCTCCTTCCTGGTGCAGGCTCCGCAGGTAGGTGAGGCTGGACGTGGTCCTCAGGGCCTGGAGGTGCTGGGACACCACGCACATCACCCCGGCAAAGTGCCCCCCCGCCGGCAGGTCTAAGGCAGAGGGCAGGCGGGGCCGCACGCCGCACGCCACCATGAAGGCCGCCAGCACGAGGTCCACGCCGTACAGCTGAAGGATCCAGTTGCGCAGGTAGAAGCCCCCCATGCGGGCGTTGATCTCGATCAGGCGCGGGCCCAGCTCCGTCATCTTCAGCTCCACATTGTACACGCCGTCGCGCAGGCCGCAGCCCAGGCAGGCGTGGTAGGCCGCCCTGATCAGCTGGCCACGCTTGTCCGGGGCCAGTCCCGAGGGCATCTGGGCCGTGGTCTCGGTGAAGGTCGGGGGTCGGGCGGGGCCGTTGTCGGACACGAAGGCCCCCTCGAGTTGGCCGTTGAATATGACGACGTCGATGTCGTGTTCGGTGCCGCCTACGTACTCCATCAGGGTCATGGCGTTCCCCCAGCCCAGCCCGATGCCCGGGTGGTCCGTCTCCTCCTTCAGGTCACCTCCGATTCGTTCAAAATGGGCGACGCTCTCGGCCAGGGATTCTACTTTCCTGACGCCGACGGCACCCGCACCGTACTCCAGCTTCATCACAGCTGGAAACCTCACGGCCCCGTTCTGAGCGGCTCCTGGCCGGCCCAGGCCTCGCGCTGCTGCCTTATTCAGGTCCGAGACGCTCTCCACGTGGAGGCAGGGCACCGCGTAGGAGCTGGGAGATGGAGAGAGCAGGGGAACGCATGGATGGAATGGATCATCACGGGCAGGGGAGGAAGCGTGTGCCGGGAAGCGTGGGGAAGCAACCAATAAGGAATGTGTGCAAGTGCTCTCGATCGTGTCTGCGGAGCCAGTGAGGTAATCCCTCGCACCAAATTCGGCAAGGGCTCTTAAGGTTTCCCCTTCCGAGCCGTTCATTCCTGGTTTGTATCTGTCCTTCCCGTCAGCCTGGCTATCCACCTGACCGGAGGGCAGCTCTACGGACGCGGTTAGGACCCCCGCGGCCTTTGTCAGCGACAGAAGGTGCAGGTGGGTTCTGCTCTTCTCCTTGGCGATGGCCACGGCCCCTGGGAGAGGACCCCTCAGGCGGAGCTTGTCGCAGATCTGCGACGTCAGGATCACGCAGTCATCCCAGAAGCAAACGCAGCCGTCCGGGTGAAGGTCGGAGGCAATCAGCCAATCACAGATGAGCACGCAGTGTTGCTCATCTTGTTGGTGGTCGGCGATCTCCGGGACGGCGAAGAAGTGATCCACCATCTTGGATGCAAAGTGGTTGGGGTCGCCGTCGACAAGGACTATCTGGTGGATGTAAGGAAAGGAGTGCAAGGGGTCATGGGCTTGGCATGGATGTGTGTGAGTATAGTAAATGTTTGCGGTATTAAGGGGTACCCCAAGTTTCTGTTTTGGGTCCACTTTAGTTTACTATCCATGTTAACAACCTTGGCAATATCTGCCTTTGGACTTGTAAATCAATGGCAGATATTGATTTACAAGTCCATCGGTTTCAGTCCCTGCAGCCTGTAACATCTTGCAGACACATCTTCAGCTAGAGGACCTGATACCTACTTTACGTCATTGAATACGTAAATGGTGAGACGCAAATCAAATTGGAATTTACCTCACTAGCCAGACCTGTCACCAGCAGTATGTTCGGTTCCAGAATGTTACATGTGGATTCTGAGACCTACTGCCAAATGTTTGGTCTTTGCACTTTTTATTTTTTATTATTGTATCTTGTTGTAAAACTGATTAGCTACCATCTTGGCCTGGACTCCCTACTTTAACAGGACCTGATCAAACATAGGTTTATTAAAATAAAATGAAAAAATACCATAACATTGGGTAATGGAAGATCTAAAATAACCTTATTAATAGGGCATGGCAATAATTCAATTCCATAGTTTAAATTCTCTAAATGGTACATATATCGTCATCTGTCATATATCATATATCATGTAGGCAAGGCAAGGCAAGGCAATTTATTTATATAGCGCCTTTCATACTCCAGGTAGACACAATGTGCTTTACACAGCTGAGGCATTACCTCAAATTGAATTACACAATAGCCATCATATCAACATATCGTGATACACAGTTATGTGTTTTTCAATCAGAAGTTATACCCATCAAATGTTCAAACTATTTTTAGGTTACCTAGGAAAACAAGTCAGATACCAAACTTAAAAATTTGTGAGGAACCCTAGTTAAACCCTTAAGAAAAAGGTATTTGGAATTCATAACCACATCATGCAATTTATAATAGTGTTTCATTACCATAATTATATTATAATAATGAAATAATATATAGATATATCTTTGTGTGAAATCCACTCACTTTCAGCTGGTAATGGCGGGCCGCCTCCCATATGAAGCTCTTACTGTAACCACCGGCTCCTATGACGAGAACCGTCTTCCCGCTCATCAGATAGCGCTGGGAGCGAATGAAGGGGGTGAGGAGGAGCGTCCCGCGACACGCCTCCATCTCACTGTCGCTCGGCTGGATTTCCCACTCTTGCTCTGGGTAAGAGGAGTGAAGGCAGAGGCTTGGATGGAAGCCCAGGACCACAGGCTTGATAGTGGCTCCGTCAGATGTGAAGAGCAAGTCTACACCTAAATGGAAGAAGGCCAGAGTAGGGTTGATCTTACAAACTTAAACTTCAACTCAAATCTCATAGACCAAGTGACCCCAAAGTTAAATACATCATGATTACAACATGTATGGTGGTATAATTTCTCTATATGCATTAAAATGGTAATTAAGATTAACACATTCATGATATGAATTGCGTACCAATCATGTCAGTCTGCGCATTGACGCCTCCTCGTTTTTCAGAGGACATGTCGGACTCTGTCTCCATGACGAGGCGGAGACAGTCCAGGGCAGTCTTGGTTGCTAAGTGACGGAGCGAGACAGCGAACATAGGGTCAGTAAAGCCGCATGCTCTCAAGGTGGTCTCCAAGGACTGACACAAAGACTGATGGTGGGAGAGAGGAGAGTCCGAGGCGCCCACTCTACACACCAACTGGCGGAGAGATTAGGAAGGCAAAAAAAAGTTAAATGCTACAAACTAATAATAACCGCTGCATATGACTTTAGAGATCGGATCTTTGTGTACCTTGTAGATGAGAGGGATGTCTTGTGGGGAGCGGGTAACCACGGCACACAATCTGAAGGACAGGTCAGGGATGGGAGGCGGGCCACCTGAGACAGGAAGGAAGACCACGATGCCATTTCATGGCAATAGTACATTGAGTAGACAATCTAATCGATTTTGGTTTAATGGAGACTCAAGACTTTCCATTCATATCTGCACTACCTTAACCATGGAAAGTTCTGATTGACATTCAATTGCCGCATCCCCGTTTTGTTCTGGCACAACATGAGCATACCCCCACTGTGATTATCCCATGTTTCCTCTGACTGATTACTGCCTGACCTTTAAAGCACATGACCCTTCCCTTCGCCCAGCCCCTTACCCGTATACTCCTCCCAGGTGCGCACCTCCAGGGTGGCCTGGGGCTTCAGGGGAGGGCAGAAGCCCTCCAGAACGGCTGCCTCTCCAGGGAGCAGCCCCGGCAGGATCTTGACCACGTAGGCCCACACCTCCTCCGTGATGTCCAGTGAGAGATACACCGGCTTTGAGGAGGCCGCCCAGTCCACAAACCGGCCTCCGCTGCGCCTCAACACAACCTTCATGATAGGAAGGCAAAGAACCGAGTTCTGTGTTATCGAATGTATGTTGAACACACAGAAGGTATTTGAATCATCAGAGCGCAGCGTTGGCATTGAACCCACCTTGTCAGCATGCCTCACAGCTTTGGATTCCAGGAAGGAGAAAACCTTATTTCTGATCAAGTCGAGGTTGCTTTTCAGCGTTTTTCCGAGGAGGACCAGTTCTACGGCTCCCACGACGCCTTCCTCCAAGGGCGTGTCTGCTGAGGGGTTCAGAAGTGCCAGGGTGGGGGGGGTGTTGAGGCTAGCTTTCTGCAGCAGAACCCTGGATGTCAGGACATCACCCCAAAACCTCCCCAGCGGTCCAGAACTCCCTATCGGGCAGTCTGTCTCAAAGGTGACTTCCTCATTCGAATAAGGGTCACATGATAGGAAGTAGGTGACCTTTCGAGGAGGGCTGAAGCTTGAGATGAAGGTGCGGCCCCCGAGGTCAAAGGTGACAGCCTTGTGCACCAGGAGGGAGGAAGAGGAGGAGCGTGACAGCCATGATGGCGAGAGACAGAGCAGAGCATCTCCTGGAAAACAAAAGAAAATAAAGATGGATTAGGAAGCAGATAAGGAAAGGGTGAGAACGAAAGAGACAACTTCCTGAAAGGTGTTTCGGTGTTGACTTTAGCACTATGAGGAGCTACACACTGGAGCTACACACCTTCACATAAAAACATTTAATGGATGGAAAATACACTTAACACATTTGCCTTGATTGGCATTACCCCCCACAATCTCCCACTGTTGACTGTTAACATCGGCAGCACATTATTTACACATAAACAGTCCAAATCAAACCTCAACAATGCAATTTGTATGATATACAAACAAAAGGCTGCAGATGTAGGTATTCAGCAGGTTTTTTTTACCTTGGGTGCGCTGGCCTGCCTCCAGCAGCATGGAGAGGTATGGCAGAGGGGAGCCCAGAACACACAGGCACTGATCCGAGTGCACCACACCTGGACAGTAGACACCATGAAAAACATGTCTGTTAACGGTTCAATGAGTTCATCATCTCAATATATGGTTGTAAGGGTAGCAGAGGATGCAGGGTTGATTCATTCATATGTGACATGAGCAGCTGTCTCGCACAGGTGTCAGTAAGGGTGTGGTTTACACTAGCAACCCATTGACTTGAAGCTTGATAGCACCTCAGTGTAGCATCGATTACATATCTACTATGCAGCAATGCGGTCAGAAATATGGTTCTACCCTACCCGGTAGTAGGTCCTGTGTTTCAGGTAGATTGAGTTCCCTGAGGGCCTGCTGCAAGAGCTGCTTCAGCCTCTGCTCCAGGCCATATGTTGGTGGGTTGAAATGCCTGCTTTGGAGAGAGGGGGGGGCGTCAGGTGGTGGAACAGCCATCCTGGAGAGGGAGCTGAGAGAGAGCTGAAGTGGGTGTGAGGGGTGAGAGTGAGAGAGCTATTGAGAGAGAGAGAGAGAGAGAGAGAGAGAGAGAGAGAGAGAGAGAGAGAGAGAGAGAGAGAGAGAGAGAGAGAGGGAAAGAAAGATACACACAGACAGAGAGAGAGAAAGAGAGAGAGACAGACAGACAGACAGACAGACAGACAGACAGACAGACAGACAGACAGACAGACAGACAGACAGACAGACAGACAGACAGACAGACAGACAGACAGACAGACAGACAGACAGACAGACAGACAGACAGACAGACAGACAGACAGACAGACAGACAGACACAGAGAGAGAGAGATTATTCTAGGAAAATGTGCCAGCTGTCTCTGAATGCAAACAAGTGTATTTGTCATTTGCAGACTACTTAATTTATAGGGATGTTCACATTTCATGATTCCGTTCTAACTATGTTCAGCACTACAGAATTACTTTAATTGATACACTGAAATAATGTCTAATAATCCCATTTGATTACATATCGACAGTTGTTTATTCGAATAATGAATAATATTTGAAACGCTCCCTATTATATAAAACGCTTTAAGGAAAAAAAAACATTGTGGGAGGCCAATAGAAATGTATTTCTTGGGGGTCCAAAAGAATAAACCACATTTGTTGTGTGCAGGATATACTTTCTATAAATAGTAATTGGACCATACTTTGACCCCTTCCCTTTAAGTATGGATGACATAATCGGATTTAGACCTGGCCAAGTTTGACCTTTAACTTTAAACCAGACTATAAATTATGTTTTATATAAACCACTAGACTTGCATGCACAAATAAGACAAATATGCAGCAAATATCATAGTGCAAAACGAGTCAATGCTTATTTATTTTTCAATGATACATTAATCATCACTTAATAATTATTAGAAATTATTTTGCAAATCGAAATTGTAAATGGTAGGCAATGATATACAAAAAGAATAACGCAAAACGATTCGCTCACAACAAAAAATACAGCTCCCGAAATATTAATTATAAGAAATATCAAGTTACATGGTTAAATTGGGCTCACCATGGTGACGGTTAGGGGGCCGAACTGTGAATGCGCCTGGTTCAATACCTGCTCCAATATAACATGGAAGAAGTCACGTTGAGGCGAGCGAGCCACAAGAGAGCACCAGTCCAGGGTTAGAGAGGACTCTGTATTGTAACGTTATCCCGGTATACCGCAACGCAATTTCCGGTCTATTTCTTGCGCTGAGCTGTGTACACCGGTTTACAGTCACCCGAACGAGTAGCAGAATAAATTTTTAAGGATAGCAAATACATAAGGTTAAAAAGGAAAATAGATATTGATTTTTTACGAAACTGTGCTTTAACAATACACGAAGCATTTAACGGAAACGATATCCCTTTATTGAAAGTCCCTCCCTCTCTTGACGCGATCCCATATCAATGAAAGTCCCGCCCAAGTGAACGCTAAGCATATCCAAGCAGTCAGGTGGAACATAGACGAACTCTGATAATAACTACCTCTCATAGTGGAGTATGTTATACCCGTGTACACGTGGGTTTCCATCCGCACTAAAATACATATTTTCTCGCTGCTCGGTTACTCCTGCCGGTGCCCATTACATTTGGCATCTGGGCAATATAGACCTGTTGTTGGTCTCCGGGCGTGCCGCAGCACTGTGCATTAGCGCAGAGATCGTTTATTGGACTGGCATGTGCCAACGCGACCACTGATATACCATGGCACATGCCATTCTGGAACGGCACATGCCGTTCAGGTGGAACGGCATAGCGTTCAGGTATGGCAAGCCAACCCCGACAGAAAACGACCTCATTCAGTCACGTACTAGGAATGGGCAAAATGATTATTTTCCGGTAACTAGTTCTTTCAGTTCAGTTCACTATAACGATTCGTTTATTTGATTCGTTCGTTACGTCAGATTACGTCATTTGGTGTCCGAAAAATACGAACTGCAGTTTAATTTCTTTGTTTGTTCTTAAATTGACGTAGAATGGAGCAAAGACTCCTGGGATTGGGAAATGCGTTTATCCAATAAACAGATGGAGGTCAAGTCTATTTTCTGAGTGGCGACGAAGTATGGCAAGCCATCCCCGCCAGAAAACGGCATCATTTAGACGCGTATCACCTTCATTACGCCGTAAAAAACGCCGTCAAATGTAGAAAAACGCCATATTTTACGTCGTCATGCGCAAAAAAACGCTGTTTTTTACGCCGCAATTAAGCCTTTCAAGAGCGCACGTAAAAAGCGCCGTTTTGAACATCAAACCGCCCGTAAAATACGGCGCTTTTGTGCACATCACAACGGCGTAAAATACGGCGTTTCTCTAGTATGCTAATAATCTCTGCCCTTCTTTTCTCTCAGCCAATGCATTTGAAGTGTTTGCGCCCAATCGCAGACCAAGACAAGCAGACCAAATCAGTTCAGCACAGATCTCCTCTCATTTGGCGTTAGTTGTAGCGTCATATAGATATATATATTAGTAAATGCAGTTCCAACGTTGTGATAACCGTGGTCCAATCGATAGAGACGCTTGCTCTGTAGGCAAAAGGTTGTCGGATCGAATCCATTTATTGTCCGATTTGTGCTTTTGTCAGATGGTCACGCTTTTACGATCGCAATGCTTTTTAGTCCGCAAGCCTGACCTCCTGTGTTATGTTCCAAATTCAGTGCCTTTTTAGTCAGCCAGCCAGATCATCTAGGTGTCTTGTTACACGCTTTATAAGTTAATTACATTAACTTATCGTTATCGTTACATCCTCTCTTGTTCAATCGATATAAATACACAGTGGAAAGGAGTGAGAGGGAGCCGATAGAGAGATATGATGAATTTGGGAGCCAAGTAGCCTAACTGATAGGCTTAAGAGGCCCATCAGCCCATCATTGTTTCAAAACTTCGTAAAAAATGACAGTTTTCCCAAAACTCCTCTTTACATGAACGCGTGTGCACTGCTCTAACAACGTTCAGAGGCTTGTAACAGTCTACTGAGTCTGACACGGTGCTTAAGGCCCCGTCCACACGAAGCCGAAACAGGCGAAACCATTACGGTTTCGATCTATCCGGTTTCGCAGTATCTCCGTAAAGACGGAGTCAAGCGAAACCGGGTAGATCGGTTTCGCTTGACTCCGTAGTAGTATGAGGGGGAGACGCAGGAATGTTGTTGGATTCAACTATTTGTGCATGGAAGCAAAAAAATATCTCCCCATCAAGGCCAACAGCAGAGTAGCCTACGAAAAGAATAGACTAATATGAATGCTTCAAATGTTAAAATATTAAAACCCGATTGATTAGGCCTATAGGCCGACATATGCTATATCAGTCCTAATCCTGAACGCACCGTGCATACATTTTTCACGGCATTTTCCCCCAGACAGACAGACACTTTATTTACCCCAAACTAACTTTCATAATCCAGTAGGTTACACAATACCAATTACTCTTTCACAAATACAGACAGCGTATACAGTAGGCTAATACAGCGCCCACCTCAGCAAAAGGTAAAATGTAAAAAGAAGATATAAGCTACATTTAAAATACAGATGCTGTAGCCTACATAAAAATACAGATGCCACATGAAATATGAAAATAGGATACAATGTATAAATATGCAAAACTAGGATATAACTAGGCTATAATGAGAATACTTGGTTACAGCTGTGCAATGACTATCCTCCTAAATTAAATTAGTTAGATGGAAAGATTTTTGTCTATGGAATCACTTTACTGCCACACACACGTGTGTGGCAGTAAAGTGATGAGGTAGGAGAATCCGTGTATGGTTCGTTCTTAGAATATTCCGATTTAAAACAAAATCAGAACAAACAATTAACAGGATTGTTTTTTGGTTTTTCTGATTTGGTTTTGAAACTGAAAAAGGGCAAAAGGAATAAACAAATAAACTGCATTTGATTTTGTGTTTGGGTGTTTTGTGTGTTGGTTTTTAAAACCCGAAACAGAAAAACAAATAGGGCCTACAAAAATAGATACATTTATAGTTATAGGCTACACCAGAAGGCAGAACGCAGCGAAGAAAAAAGAGCCAACCACCTAAACCAGCTAGACTGTCCAATAGACTGTCTAATTATATTTAGCCTTAGTTATGGCCGCACTTGAACCTTATGGTGATTTTATTCGTGAACTATTTGACACTGGAAAGACACACGACGCGATCAGTACCGCTCTAAAGCAATCTGGTGCCCCGAAGTGCTCCGTTATGAAGGTGAGGAGGTTCTGTGTGGAGCACAACCTTCGTAGAAGAAATCTAGTTTCCGATTTAGTTTCAGATCGTCCACTCGCAGACTAAGGCCCAATCCCGTTTCTTTGCTCACTGTCTCAACCCTACATCTCAACCCTAACCCTCATTGCTCATGCTCATTGCTACCCCTCATTGCTACCCTAACCGATCCCCTACCAAATGGGACAATCCTACCCTGTGACGTCATCATGGCCTCCCTGTGCCCCCTAGCAGATAACCAGACCCCTGGTAATGTTACAAGAGACAGACTGGCTGCCATTGTCTCGGGCAACGAGCAAGACCCATTGTAAAGATGTTTAACCTGAAATGGTATTTATATTTTGTAATTGGCATGGCCTGGCGAGACTGGCCACACTCACACTGGCAGATTTGAGCACGGTTAGGTGCTAAAACAGCCACGGCCACGGCCAGAAGGCCTAGTGTGAATGCACCCTTAGATAATAATCGGTTAAGAACAAGAACACTTTAGAAGAAACACTTTATTTAAATAAGAAACACTGAACCACACATCTAAAAATACACACAAACGCACACCTAAAAATACACACACACACACACACACCCTCTCTCATCTTTTGAGAGAATGGTGGAGAATCACATCTTCTCCACCATTCCGCCAACTTTGCCTCGCTCTCCTCATGCCTCGCCTGCCCCCTGGCACTCTCCTCTTGGAAGAGGTGCCTGGGGTGGTGGAAGAGGTGCCTGGGGTGGAGGAGCATGAGGGAGAGGTGGGAGGGCTGGTGGCAGTGGACTCAACGATGTCCTGAAAGAAAACGAATAAAAAGGAATTAGGAATTATATGCCAGAACTGGGTGATATGGCCATATGTTACGTACAATATGTGATAGCTATGTACACAATATAGTACTGCCAAAAAATAGATTGATTAACCATGTAATATTACTAATATAATATATTAGTATAATAATACTTAGAGAATATTACTAATATAATATATATATTAGTATATATAATATTACTTATAGAATATTAATAATTAATAACTAATAATGTTACTAATATTACTTTCTATATTAGCTAAGAGTTTATTGTTTACTGTTTACTGTTTTTTGTTTACTTTTTATAGTTAGTTAAGAGTTTATTGTTTATCTTATCTTATATTATAATTATTGTTTACTGTTTACTTTTTATTTTACTTTTTATTGTTATCTTAGAGTGTATTGTTTATCTTATATTGTATATAATTTAATAGGTGTTCATACATTGAGAAATACGTTTTGAAAGGTTGCATATTTAGTTTTAAAAACTTGTAAAGGTGTACGTTTACGCCATTGCAACGTATTTTTTCAGAACTGACTTTTCAGCATTGACTTTTCAGAGATTTGACCACACAGGCGCAAGCTTTGAGTCACGTGAATATTGGCAGTGTTCTGTCGCGCATATGTTTTGAAACTCCTGACAGTCAAGTCTGAAGAAAAAAAAAACGTTCCTGGGGGCGGGCCCATTTAGCTTTAAACCTATTGGTTGCTCTCGGCTGACGTACATTCCAATCACATTCTTGTCATCGGCAGAGCACTGTCAATCACGCACAGCCCGATGAACGGCACGTGTACATCCTTCGTCCCTCCCTTATCCCCATGCGGTTGTTGGCGGATTGGGGAGTCTGGGCGGTGGACTGCAACGGCATGATAGTTGTCTGACCCCTTGGAATGTACTGACGTACATTCCAATCACATTCTTTTCATCGGCAGAGCACTGTCAATCACGCACAGCCCGGTGAACGGCACATGTGATTGGAATGTACGTCAGCCGAGAGCAACCAATAGGTTTAGAGCTAAATGGTCCCGCCCCCGGGTACGTTTTTTTTTTCTTCAGATTTGACTCAGGAGTTTCAAAACAAGTGCGCGACAGAACACTGCCAATATTCACGTGACTCAAAGCTTGCGCCTGTGTGGTCAAATCTCTGAAAAGTCAGTGCTGAAAAGTCAGTTCTGAAAAAATACGTTGCAATGGCGTAAACGTACACCTTTACAAGTTTTTAAAACTAAATATGCAACCTTTCAAAACGTATTTCTCTATGTATGAACACCTGTTTGCAGAATCCCATTTACAAGGTTTCAAAACCGGGAAACAATGAAATACACTGTTAGAACAGTGCCAGATTTGAAACTCTGCAAAAGCGCTGGTGAAATTGTTTGAACTTTGAAAATGTGTTGGTGAAAATGATGAAGAAGATAAAATAGAACACAAAATCATGTTTACAGATGTTTGGATTTTTGTTTGAATTTTTTTCAGGTTATAATCTCTTTTTTCAGTGTTGCAAAACCTTTTTTACAAGGTGTTGAGTTTTCAAACCTAGACATACAAGCCTTTGAATTTTTTTTTTTCAGGTTTGAATTATGGCAGGAAACTGGCTCCATACTGACGCAAATGACGTTTAGAAATGTTCAGCGTAGTGTCCGAATTCTCGTTTCCTATTCCCTATATAGTGCACTATATCATGTACACTATATAGGGAATAGGGAACGAGTGTATAGGGAACGATTTCGAACACAGCTCTTGACTGTCAGGAGTTTCAAAACAAATGTGCGAAAGAACACTGCCAATAATCACGTGACTCAAAGCTTGAGCCTGTGTGGTCAAATCTCTGAAAAGTCAGTTCTGAAAAAAATAAATTTCAATGGTGTAAAGTTACACCTTTACAAGTTTTTAAAAATAAATATTCAACCTTTCTAAACTTAATTCTCAATGTATGAACACCTGTTTCAAAACCGGGAAACAATGAAATCCACTGTTAGAACAGTGCCAGATTTGAAACTGCAAATGCGCTGGTGAAGTTTTTTGAACTTTGAAAATATGTTTGTGAAAAAATTAATACTTTGAAAATGTGTTGGTGAAAATGATCAAGAAGATAAAATAGAACACAAAATCATGTTTGCAGATGTTCGATTTTTTTTTGAGTTTATAATCTCTTTTTTCAGTGTTGCAAAACCTTTTTTACAAGGTGTTGAGTTTTCAAACCCAGACTTACAAGCCTTTGAAACTTTTTTTTTCAGGCTGAATTATGGCAGGATACTGGCTCCATAGTTAGGGTCTCTGACCCAGAGACAAACTGGTGATGGCCAAAATTTAAATGCAATCAAGAGGATGTGAATCACAACAACATTTGTACAAGAAAGGTAAAGATCTATATGAACAAAAAATATCGAATATACAAATAACAACTAAGGAAAATAAATACAGACAAACAAGAATAGCAGCTGATGTAAACGGTATTTCACAGTAGTGTTGCCCAGTTTTTAAAGAGTACAAATTGGTACACTCAGGATTTTTTAAGGTGCTTGTGAAATGAATAGTTGAATGTGAATGTATAGTTCACGTATGGCTATGGGATAGAGGCTGTCTCTGAGCCTGTTCTTTCGAGCTTTGAGAGACCTGTACAGGTTGTGTCCTGGGTGGGATGGGTCTTTCAGGACATTGGCTGCTCTGCCCAGGCCGCGAGAGCTGAAGATGTCCTTCAGGGAGGGCAGTGTGCAACCAGTGATTTTCTGGGCGGCGTTGATGACCCTCTGAGAGGCCTTCCTTTCCACTGTATGACCATGTGGTTATACAGTACGCCAGCACACTCTCGATGGAGCAGCGGTCGAAGGATACCAGCAGCTTCCCCTCCAGGTTGCTTTTCCTGAGGATCCTCAGAAAGTAGAGTCGCTGCTGGGCCTTCTTGACTACTGTGGTGGGGTTTGTAATCCAGGAGAGATCCTCTGTGTTGTGTGTGCCCAGGAATCTAAAGTCTGAAACCCTTTCCACACGGTCCCCCTGTATGAGTAGGGGTTGGGGCACTGCACTGTTCTTACAGAAGTCTATAATGATTCCTTTGTTTTTGTGTTGATCAGGATGAGGTTGTTGACTGAACACCACGCTGCCAGTCTTTGGACTACCTCCCTGTAGGCGGTCTCATCTCCTTCTGAGATAAGTCCAACCACAGTTGTGTCGTCCGAGAACTATCTCTCTCTCTCTCTCTCTCTCTCTCTCTCTCTCTCTCTCTCTCTCTCTCTCTCTCTCTCTCTCTCTCTCTCTCTCTCTCTCTCTCTCTCTCTCTCTCTCTCTCTCTCTCTCTCTCTCTCTTTACCTCTCTCTGTCTCTGTCTCTCTCTCTGTCTCTGTCTCTCTCTCTGTCTCTCTTTCTGTCTGTCTCTCTTTTCTTTCTTTCTGTCTCTCTCTCTCTCTTTCACTCTCTGTCTCTCTTTTTGTCTCTGTCTCTCTCTCTCTCTCTGTGTCTCTCTCTCTCTTTCATGCTCTGTCTCTCTCTCCAGGTTGGATTTCTCGACCTCATTAGTTTTCCAATTAGCCTCATCATCTGTCAGCTGTCATTTGGTCACTCAGGGCAATGTTGACTCTGCTGCCAATCATATGCTCCGATTAATCTCAGTGGGACACTGCAGCCAATTGTATGCTCTGATTCATTTCAGTGCGGGACCAGTTGTGCTGCCGGAAGTCTCGCTGACCTACAACTTGTGAAGTTAATACACCATACTTTACAAGTAGTATACAAGTTGATAAACTACACTTTACAAGTTGATGCTTAGTACTATAAAAGTTGATAAACTACAGTTTACAAGTTGATAATAGTATAATTAATATTAATACATGATACAAGTTGTAGTTTGTACTTTTGCTTTCTAATCTGTTCCTTAGAGTTAGGGTAAACCAGTCGCCAAGTGTTTGGTGGTGTACTTTAGGGTGGATTTCTTAGTTTTTCCACTCCCTCTCTTCACTCTCTGGATATCGTGTTACTGGGGATTATCATTTTCGCACGATGTCTATAGGTGTGTGTCTGTGTGTGTGTGTGTGTGTGTGTGTGTGTGTGTGTGTGTGTGTGTGTGTGTGTGTGTGTGTGTGTGTGTGTGTGTGTGTGTGTGTGTGTGTGTGTGTGTGTGTGTGTGTGTGTGTGTTTGTGTGTGACACAGAAAACCCCAGCCTAGCATTTGGCCAACCCTAGCCCAGCATGGTGCTAAATCAAACCAAAGCCTAGCATGGTGCTAACTTTAACCATAACAAAAATATATATGTAGCGTAATACCTAACAAAACGAGCATACGTGTAAATTATGTATTTTAGATTCAAAATATTGTTTTGCATCTAAATAATTAGAATCTCAGTTTTAATAATGATAATATCAAAATGAAAATTGAAACCTCACGTTTGATATTATAAATCGCAGGTAGGATCTTGGGATTTGGTTAGGGTTAGTTAGCTTCGTATTTAATGACATTATACCTAATATTCTACAAACGGTAAGATGGTTTTGTTATTTTTAGGTATGAACATATTGCATGCATGTATTTATAATTGTGTCCTACATGCGTGCGGGAGCGATAAGGAGCGGCGCTACCGTCAGCCCGCTGCGAGCCATCTTTGTTCTACATCAATAGTCTCCAACCCAACCCTGACCGGCGGCTGAATGAGTCAGAGTGAATGGACGGTCATTATGTGTCGAGAGGAGCCAGTGAATGAGATAATCTCCTTTCTACTCCCATCATTCTCCCCTAACCTCTTCCTCTCTCACCCATATGGCTGCGTCACCACACCTCCAGCTCTGGCATTGTTGCTGAACATTTATCTCCAGTAATAAGCAGGCAGTACGCTACTGTGTTCATAACACAGGCAGTAAGCTACTGAATGTAGAATAATAAGCAGGCAGTAAACTGATGTATGCATAATAAGCAAGCAGTAAGCTATTGTATTTATAATGCAGGCAGTAAGCTGTTGTGTGCGCATATGAAATCAGGCAGTAAGCTGTTTTATGTAAAATAAGCAGTTAGTAAGCTAGTGTATTTATAATACAGGCAGCAAGCTGTTGTATGCATATTAAAAACCAGGCAGTAAGCTAGGGTATGTATAATGCAGGCAGTAATTAGTATGTTTGAAATCTGTAATGTTCCTACACTTCCTGCCCTGTGGTGACCAGACCTTCCCGTTTCCATGGGGACAGGACCAGTTTCTGTTAGCCCTGGACCAGCCTGCTAGCTCATGTTTTATTTTGTGTGACAGATGGCCCTCCCCTTCAGCCCGGGTCAGAACAATCACAATAGTTTATCTCATTTTGAGCAGGTTTTGATCCAGTATGACGACTTGATGACTGCACAGAGGAGGAGCAGCCTGTGGCCGCGCTGTTTAGGCATTTTCACACATTGCGTTGTTCGGTCCATGAAACTACAAATGTCCCCTGACCTAGCCACCTCCAATGGACTTTAAAGGTTGAATATATGGTTAGCCTATGGTTAGCGGTAGCCCCAACTCTTTACCAACAGTTATCATTCACTATTAGATCCCTGTTTACCCACTGTTAACCAAACCCTGTTTACCCACTGTTAACCTTACCCTGTTTACCCACTGTTACCCTAACCATGTTTACCCACTGTTACCCTAACCCTGGTTACTGACTGTTGGGCTCCAAGCCTAAAACACAAAATAATAACTCATTGTTTGTACCTGCCCCCTCTGCTTCTTTTTACTGTAAATATTGTTGCTCCTAGTTTTTATTCCATCTTCTTCTCTATCTTCTGACCCTTACCTTAACCCTTCTCTATCTTCTTACCCTTACCTTATCTCTCCTCCATCTTCTAACCCTTACCTTAACTCTCCTCCATCTTCTAACCCTTACCTTAACCCTACTCCATCTTCTTACCCTTATCTTATCTCTCCTCCATCTTCTAACGCTTACCTTAACTCTCCTCCATCTTCTAACCCTTACCTTAACCCTACTCCATCTTCTTACCCTTATCTTATCTCTCCTCCATCTTCTAACGCTTACCTTAACTCTCCTCCATCTTCTAACCCTTACCTTATCTCTCCTCCATCGTCTAACCCTTGCCTTAACTCTTCTCCATCTTCTAACCCTTACCTTAACTCTTCTCCATCTTCTAACCCTTACCTTAAATCTTCTCCATCTTCTGACCCATACCATAACCCTTTTCCATCTTCTAATCCTTACCTTAACTCTACTCCATCTTCTAACCCTTACCTTAACTCTCCTCCGTCTTGTAACCCTTACCTTAACCCTACTCCATCTTCTTACCCTTATCTTATCTCTCCTCCATCTTCTAACGCTTACCTTAACTCTCCTCCATCTTCTAACCCATACCTTAACCCTACTCCATCTTCTTACCCTTACCTTAACTCTCCTCCATCTTCTAACCCTTACCTTATCTCTCCTCCATCGTCTAACCCTTGCCTTAACTCTTCTCCATCTTCTAACCCTTACCTTAACTCTTCTCCATCTTCTAACCCTTACCTTAAATCTTCTCCATCTTCTGACCCATACCATAACCCTTTTCCATCTTCTAATCCTTACCTTAACTCTACTCCATCTTCTAACCCTTACCTTAACTCTCCTCCGTCTTGTAACCCTTACCTTAACCCTTCTTCATCTTCTTACCCTTCCCTTAACTCTTCTCCATCTTCTAACCCTTACCTTAACTCTTCTCCATCTTCTAACCCATAACTTCACTCTTCTCCATCTTCTAACCCTCACCTTAACTCTACTTCTGACCCTTACCTTACCTAGTAGACCAGACTTCACCATTGATCCATCATGGACACTTATCTACGGCTCTATAGCGTATTATATACGTATAAATGTATAGATATATGTATTTAATATATATGTATATATACATATTATGTATGGATACATGGATCTAAACCAGGGAACACTTATCTAAGGCCCTATAGCGTATCATATCAATAAGTTGTGTTTGTTCGTTAATGGGTCTCTCCTGATTGAAGTTGATCAGCATATATAAATCCCAGGTCAGTGACGGAGAGCCCTATTCCTATTTGTGGAATCTCTTTCCACATTAACTATTGAGGAGTTTTTTCACGATGCTGGGCTCTCTGATGGCGTGCCTCTAGAACCCTGACCTATATAATACACCGGCTCACAAAAACATGTCCATGTTGTTGAAAACACTAAACATACATTAAACAGCAGGGGTTCACAACCTCGGGCTATTGATGTACCACTAAATTGTCATCAATACACTTTTTGGACCTTGTCAAAAGGAAACGGTAAGAAATAGATAAATACACATGCTGAGCAGAGTGCAGGCCACACCCCTTTATACACATCACTACTGCAGGCCACGCCCCGTTATACACATTGCTACTGCATGCCACTCCCCTTTCTACACATTACTACTGCAGGAGGCCCCGGGCCACGCCCCTTAATGTGCAATAATATTGCAGGCCACGCCCCTCTATACACATTACTACTACAGAAAGCTCTGGGCCACGCCCCTTTATACACATTACTACTGCAGGAGGCCCTAGGCCGCACCCCTTTATTCACAATACTAATATAGTAGTATAGTATGGTGCTATACTACTAACTACTTACATTTATATACTAAAAAAAACTCACTTTATATCTACAGTTAGAAGAGTAGAGCTACAGAGCTACAGAAGTAGAGCTTTAAAGCTATAGGAATAGAGCTATAGAGCTAAAGGAGTAGAGCTATAGAGGTAGAGCTATAGAGCTATAGGAGTAGAGCTATAGAGCTATAGGAGTAGAGCTATAGAGCTATAGGAGTAGAGCTATAGAGGTAGAGCTATAGAGCTATAGGAATAGAGCTATAGGAGTAGAGCTATAGAGCTATAGAGCTATAGGAGTAGAGCTATAGAGCTATAGGAGTAGAGCTGAGTAGAGCTATAGAGCTAAAGGAGTAGAGCTATATAGCTATAGGAGTACAGCTATAGAGATAAAGCTATCGGAGTAGAGCTATAGAGCTAAAGGAGTAGAGCTATAGAGGTAGAGCTATAGAGCTATAGGAGTAGAGCTATAGAGGTAGAGCTATAGAGCTATAGGAGTAGAGCTATAGAGCTATAGGAGTAGAGCTGAGTAGAGCTATAGAGCTAAAGGAGTAGAGCTATAGAGCTATAGGAGTACAGCTATAGAGCTATAGGAGTAGAGCTATAGGAAGTAGAGTTATAGGAGTAGAGCTATAGGAGTAGAGCTATAGGAAGTAGAGCTGAGTAGCGCTATAGAGCTAGGAGTAGAGCTATAGAGCTATAGGAGTGGAGCGATAGAGCTATAGGAGTAGAGCTGTAGAACTATAGGAGTAGAGCTATAGGAGTAGAGCTATAGGAGTAGAGTTGTAGAGCTAAAGGAGTAGAGCTACAGAGCTATAGGAGTAGAGCTATAGAGCTATAGGAGTAGAGCGATAGAGCTTTAGGAGTAGAGTGATAGGAGCGAAGCCAGTCTGTTATAAAATCTACGGTCCTCATCATCGTCATGGGAACGAGCGGGAATGTTTAGACTTTCTACAGCTGCTTCCTGTTGACCTCATATCCCCCCCCCCCACACACACACACACACACACACACACACACACACACACACACACACACACACACACACACACACACATTTATATATATACGCACACACACACACCCACACACACACACACACACATATATATACGAAAACACACTCACACATAATCACACACACACACAAACACACGCACACACATACAAACACACATATACACGCACACACAAGGATACACACACACACACACACACACACACACACACACACACACACACACACACACACACACACACACACACACACACATACACACACGCGTCATATATGAGAGATATAATATATATATACACATGCACACAAATCACTTAGGCCTACTTTTTATATACTTACTTTACATATTTGGAACACAAAATATTTATATACATTTATATACATATTAATACAAATATGTATATATATATGTACACACAAATTATATATAATGCATATGTATATTTTATTATATTACATAGGTGTTCCTGATCTTTCATAACCCGTTTCTCACCATCCTTCTTTCATAGTCTCTACTTCTCTCTGCAGGCAACACACACACACGCACACGCTCACCCATCCACACACACACACACACACACACACACACACACACACACACACACACACACACACACACACACACACACACACACACACACACACACACACACACACACACACACACACACACACACACACACACACACACACACGTGCGCTGTCTTGTTGTGCATATTAATGAGCGGAGGACAGCGAACTGCTCTTAAAAGTGTTCCAGAGAGAGAGAGAGAGACAGAGGGGGAGAGAGAGAGAGAGAGAGAGAGAGAGAGAGAGAGAGAGAGAGAGAGAGAGAGAGGGGGAGAAAGAGAGGGAGAAAGAGGAGGATCGTTGTTTCTCCCGACCCGGAGGGCTGAGTTATTAAAGGACCAGATCGCCTCTCTTCGTGGATGTTTGAGTCGTTCTCTCAGGGTTAAGGTTCTTATCTTAGGGTTCCATTCTCTTGGGTTTCCGTTCTCTCCGTTCCCTTCGCTGCTGATCGGTTCGTCTCTTTCCCAACACGTCGCGGAGATCTTTCTTCTTCTTTCTTCCGAACTTCCTTCAGCCATGCACCGGGGAGCTGTGGTGTTGCTGCTCTGTGTCGTGGCCTTATTGTTCTTAACGACTGAAGGTAAAATACTTAACTTATTCTTTTTGAGGACTGAAGGTAAAATAGGCCTACTTAATTTATTCTTCTTGAGGACAGAAGGTACAATACTTTACTCTTACTTCTATAACCAAAGGTTATACACATCTCATCCGTTTCTCCACTCAGAGACATCATGTCTAATGTAGTCAGACGCACACGGACTGTTACTTTAAACAGAACACAAACTCCTATCCTGCGGACAGTCCGGGTTTGAACTACCTTAAACAACTGTTAAACCAGTGTTCAACTACAGTAGCCGCGACATACATCCGATCCGCATAGATTTCTATGCGGAATAGAAAATGATCATATACGCCTCATTCGGAATACAATTATCTGTTCGGCATAGAATTCTATGCCGAATAGAAGAGGTGGTGTAGTCCGTTTTAATCGACATGTATACACTTATTCCGAATAGATTGGGGTTTAACTTAGAGCAGCTGCAGTAGTTCGCAATTGGTCCACTGAGCTCCGTAGGTACTTTTATGCACACCGAACTTGACCGCTGTCAAGGAAAGTGGATTTATTGCCTGATTCGCGTCTTTGTTAACACTCCGTAAGTAGTCCGGTAAGCGTGTCCGGTTGCTAAGCGACGGGACATGTGTTTTTATTAATGACGTGTTCGCGTATCGTAGTGTCCGCGCGCGTCCGAGATAACTATAAATGAGTAAGCTACTACTAGTACTTTTGCAGGCTGAACGTTAAAATACTTCTTAACTTAGAGAGATGTCAGCTGCAGTAGTTCGCAATTGGACCTTGGAGGAGACAAATGTCCTCTTGGAGGTGGGGGTAAATATAAAGATCGGACGAGAAATTGACGTTGTGCTGTCGTCCTCCTTAATTGAAGGAGCAGGCAAAGAAAAGCTCTCTCCTGCTGTGCTTTCATTAAAATCAAATTCACAATGCCAAATAGTGATAAGACGTGATGTGTCAGGTGTGCGCTGTTAAACCAGTGTCAAACCAGTGTCAAACTACTGTTAAACCACTGTTAAACCAGTTTTTAACTGCTGTTAAACCAGTGTTAAACTACTGTTAAACCAGCGTTAAACTACTGTTAAACCAGTGTTAAACTACGGCTGGTATCTCAGTAGTTCTGAATAGGAACTACAGTTGGGTTCCCAATTTTATAACATTAAGTAATATGAACTTTAATAGGTTATTACACCATTAATATTTATAATCAGGTTTTGTTACAGGTTATAACTCTAAATAATATGAACTATAATATGTTATTAATGCATTCATATTCATAATCAGGTTTTATTACAGGTTATAAGTGCCGATGCACCAGAAAAGGTCCTAAGATTCGTTACAAGGACGTCCAGAAACTTGAAATCAAACCCAAACACCCCTTCTGCCACGAGAAGATGATATTGTGAGTACCAAGGTGATGAGTATTCACGTGATATGAATTCAGGAGATCTTGTGGGTAGTGAGGTTTTGGTTTGTATGTAGAGGATTTTGTATTCAGTTGATTCTGTATTCAGCTGATCAGCAGCTGACCTATAATTCATGTATTCTGTATTATATTGTGCTGTGTACCTTTTCTGTTTACTGTGGTGTGAGCCATAAGTAAATATACACTTACAATGTCCATGGAAATGTGAGTGCAATGTGTATTCAATATAATGTTAAACGTGTACAGTTGAAAACCATTCTGTCACACAATGAGGTCAATAAACCTTCAGTTCAATGAAAAGAAAAATGACTGAAATGTACAAGCACTATTCAAGTGCCTTCATGAAGCACCATTTTTTTTTTTTTAATCTCTGTGTCTATTAATCTGTGTCCCTGTCTGTTAATCTGTATCCCTGTCTGTTTATCTGTATCCCTGTCCTGAATCTGTTTCTCTGTGTCTGTTTATGTCTGTTAATCTATGTTTTTGTCTGCTAATCTGTGTCTCTGTGTCTGTTAATCTGTCGGTAAATCTATGTCTCTGTCGGTTAACCTGTATCTCTGTCTGTTAATCTGTATCCCTGTCTGGGATCTGTGTCTCTGCGTCTCTGCGTACTATGTTTTTGTCTGTTAACCTGTGTCTCTGTCTGTAAACCTGTTTCTGTTCATCTGTATCAATTTGTCTCTTCATCTGTAAGAGTTTTTACACGGCAAAATATACCTGTCTTATTTGAACAAGTGTCCCGGCATGGTCCGCACGTTTACCCTGACCGAGGTCCTATAACGTCTTCGAGGTCCTATACCGTCTTCGAGGTCCTATACCGTCTTCGAACCCCAAATGACCCTCTGGGACCTAATACATATTGGGGGTTCCATTTTCATGGTAATGCAATTAGACGGCATTGCAGCACCAGGGGCAGGGTTCAGAGGTGTCAACGACGCAAAAGGTGCGACCCACAGCCTGGAGTTTTAAAAGCAGGAAAAAGCTGAGAGAAAGCAGGTCAATGGTCGTCCAGACAACAGAGACAACTCAGCGACATAAACATGAGTAGTTCTAACTGAAGGGACTGTGAAAACCGCGAGCTGCTGACCATCATAAGGTGATGCAGTCGCATTTAAAGAAGACGGTGAAAGATGGTGCGATCTACCAGAAATTAGCAGAGGAACTTTCCTTACAAGGCTTTCGTCTGGATAAAAAACAAATGGTGATTCTTTTTTGTTGTGTTTTTTTTAGAGGTTTTGTAAATAGTTCTGCACTTAATCATGAACTTGCAATGTTGGCGTTTTTCACAATTGTAAATATTAAATCGCGTTTGTAGCCTACTCAGATGAAGTCTACTCATTCTTGCATGCAAGTGGCTCTAATATAAAAAATTAAAGTATAACAGACAGTATTAGAGTATGCTAATTATTCTAAATAGGTCTACTCTCCGTGCGTACTCCAGCCTGCTCCAATGAATCAAGAAAGCCGGCTCCTTAATGAAGGGGAATATACCCCTTGGTTTAACACAGGCAAGACAGTGAAACTGTAACATCTGCCCAGCAGCATCCGTACCTGCTTGGCAGCATAAAAATGCCTTGTGTCTCTGTCTGTTAATCTGTCTGTTAATTGCGTCTCTCAGTGTCTGTTAATCTGTGTCGCTGTCTGTTAATGTGTATCTTTCTCTGTTAATCTGTATCTCTGTGTCTGTTCATCTGTATCTCTGTGTCTGTTCATCTGTATCTCTGTCTGTTAATCTGTGTCTCCGTCTGTTAATCTGTGTCTCTGTCTGTTAATCTGTATCTCTGTCTGTTAATCTGTGTCTCTTGTCTGTTAATCTGTATCTCTGTCTGTTAATATGTATCTCTGTCTGTTAATACACATCTGTTCATCTGTATCTCTGTGCCTATAGCGTCACCATGGAGAACGTGTCTCGGTTCAAAGGTCAGGAGTACTGCCTGCACCCCAAACTCCAGAGCACCAAGAACCTGGTGAAGTGGTTCCGCATCTGGAAAGACAAACACAGGTACGGTACCAATGGTAAAACATCTGGAAACCAACAATGCACCATATCATATGTAATGAGTGAGGCGGGTACAATGACTGTTGTGTTGTATTTGCAGGGTCTATGAAGCTTAGAGCATCTCAGCTCTACGATCACGATACTTGGATGAAACAACCGTAGGCTTGTGTACTGTGAAGTATACAACACATAATTCTACCCTAAACTCTACCCTTAACTATCAAGCCCCTATCCCAAGACACTAACTCTACATCGGGACCCTAACCCAAGACCCTAACTCTACATCGGGACCCTAACCCAAGACCCTAACTCTACATCGGGACCCTAACCCAAGACCCTAACTCTACATCGGGACCCTAACCCAAGACCCTAACGCTACATGTAAAACCTAACCCCGGACCCTGTACACCGACCCCTAGCTGCTGGTTGACGATCAGAGCTGCCAGCAGTTATACTATCACATCCCATCCCTGTGATCAATGTGACCCTAACCTTAACCACAAGGGGCAGTAAAGAGTTTATACTATCACATCCCATCCCTGTGATCAATGTGACCCTAACCTTAACCACAAGGGGCAGTATAGAGTTTATACTATCACATCCCTTTCCTGTGATGAATGTAACCCTAACCTTAACCACAAGGGGCAGTATAGAGTTTATACTATCACAGCCCTTTCCTGTGATGAATGTAACCCTAACCTTAACCACAAGGGGCAGTATAGAGTTTATACTAACACAGCCCTTTCCTGTGATGATTGTAACCCTAACCTCAACCACAAGCAGTTAAGCGTTTCCAACCCCAAATCGACCCGCCAAGCTAATCCTAAAACTGAATAACGAGAAAGAATCTGATAAATTGGAAATATAATTTGGAGATATAATAAAGCAACATACATGTATATGTTGGGATTTCACTGTGTATGTGTAGAGCCTGGACTGGCCAAGGGAAAGGTTAGGTATATGAGCAGGGGCGGAGCTAAAAACTCTATGATCCAGGATGGGCGGAGCCATTTCTAAATGCAGACAATAAAAACGCTTGAATCTTTACTCGGGAATTGTTCTTAAAAATGCAAATAATGACATTTGTGTCAACATCCATCAATCTTCTTGAAAAGCCATTTTTTTGCACTCTTAAAATGATCTATGTGATGTAACAATCTACTTATATTAATAAATATAGAATTATAGAACTATATAGAGCCTTGAGAACAAGGCCTTTAGAATAACAACTTGTTGAAACGCATGCTTAGCATATCCTATTCTCTTCACTATTTCAATAAACTCATGCTTATGTTTCATGGTAGCTGTTTCCTCAATATATTGTGAAATGTCTCTAAGGTTTATATTTCTATAGATATAGATTTCAGAATATATATTCAGTATATTTAAACATATTTTCTTTACTTAATGTGCATTGCTCTCATTTTAAATAAGACTTCAACATATAAAGCCTTTGGAAATACTGTTTATTTTTGTTATAAGCTCGTCTAGTGTAGGATGATAAATGTATTCTGAGTTTTAGTGTTTCTGTTTAACTTTCTTTAAGTGTAAAACAATAAAGTGTGGATGCTTCGGCTGTGTTGGTTTTTTCCGTCATTGGGAATAGTTGTAATACAATTACTACTTCCCTAACCCGAGATAATACTAATACTGACCCTAACCCGAGATAATAATATACTGTATTGCTAGATAATACTATACTGTACTCAAGTCAAGGTCAAGGTTCAACTTTATTGTCCCGCGAGAAAAAATTGTCTTGGGCTCGCTAATAATACTACCCTAACCCTAGATAATACTAACCCTAAAATACTAGTATCCCTAACCCTAGATAACACAAATACTAACCCTAGCCCTAGATAATACTACTATATAATTAATACTATACTGTACTACTAGATAATATTACTATACTGTACTGCTAGATAATACTACTATACCCACACATTTAGGGGTGTGTGGGTTAGGGGATGGAGGTAAGGGTGAAGGGGTAGGGGTGTGTTGGATAGGGTTAGGTGTGTGTGTGTGAACCAAATCAATCAGATTCTCAAAAGCCTTCACATACAGGTTTATTTAGAGGCATATTAAAGTGATTTTTCATATTATTGCTTATTATTCACCAATAATATAAATGTTCCTCATACTATTGAGTAGGTGCTATGTTTCGTAATGCAGGCTAATTACACATCTGAACTCATTAATTACTACCGCACAGAAAACTCTGATAAAGTGGACAAACATAGCCATCACAGCTAACTGGCTGCAGCCTACTGCAGCTAAATTAACTGGTAGGCTTGTATGTGTGAATGCTAGTTATGTTACGCATTGTATTGGTCGATTCTGCTTAGTCAAATTAAAGGTAGAAAAGTACAAATGAAGCGACAGATACAATGGAACAAACGTTTGAATGTGGAATAATTTAAACATTTCAGGGATTACTTCCTTCCTGTGTTTATACATAAATATTTACACACATATATAACTACGCACATATATATATATATATTCATACACATATATATATATATATATAAATACATACATTTTATGTACATACAAACATACATGTATACATGTATGTACATATACATACGTATACATATACACGTACATCTACTAATATAAAATACTTGTATATACATGGATAGCTAGTAGTGCTCGTAGGAATATCAACAGTTATATTAACATGTTATATTAACATGTTAGGATCAGTGGTTGAGCAATTTCGTTCAACATCATCTTATCTACATCACACCGTTTAAAAAAAACGAATGACAAATGGCGGCTCTCGTCCCAGGGGCGGGGCAAATCCCAGGGGAGGGGCTAGTGGAGGCTCCGGCTGGATTATTGGCAGGGGTCCAGGGGCAGGGCTGGTCCAGGGGGCGGGGCTATATGGATTTGGAGGAGTCTTGTTTACTGATGAGGACCTCCAGGAGGCGGAGCTTTGCCTTGATCCTCTTGTATTCTCGGTACTCGTCCAATAGGGCGGCCCGCTCCTCCTTCTGCACCCGCCTGCAACAAAGTCCCTTCCTGTCACCTCATTCTACTTCCTGTTGCCTCCACAACTCCGTACCTGAACAGGCATCCCTGTCCGCCCTTTATGGGGATTTATTGAGAGATGTATATATATATATATATATATATTGATCGATTTGATAGAAAATGCTTTGCTCATGGTTTTTTTAAAATCGGTTTCAGTTACCAAGGTAATAATCGATTAATCGACAGAAAGACAATCGTTAGTGGCCGCCCACACACGGTTCAATTGATATGATAGAATTATAACCTTCTCGCCATATCAAGTGTTTTGTTGTATACATTTAGTAGGAAGTATAGATCCAGTGTTTAATTACCTGCCGTGGTGTTGGTAGAAATCCTCCTCAAACTCTTTAATGGTCGACCGAAGCCTCTTCTTCTCTGATCGAGCCTTCCATAGCTGCTCCACCAACTCTGGACTTAATACATTCATATCACATTAAATATTATATATATATTCAACAATATAACCTTTCACAGCTAGGTCACCAACTCTGGATTTAATACATTAATATCCCATTCAATATTATATATATATTAAACAATATAACCTTCAGTAGCTAGGTCACCAACTCTGGATATTTAAAATATTAAATATCATATAAAGTACATTATATAATATATAGTACATATAGTACAGAATACATATCACATTAAATATATAGTATAGTGTTATGTATAGTAGTGAATTGTGTTTAGTATATTTGGAGTATATACAGAAGTATATTATAATAGATAGTATTATAGATAGTAGCAATTAGTAGTTTATATAGTAGTATAGATTAGTAGTGCATTAGTAGTATATGTACTGACATGTTGGAGGAGTGGCCTGACAGCCGGTATATTAGTAGTATATATAGTAGTTTATTAGTAGTATATACGTAGTATATTAGTTGTATATAGCAGTACATTAGTAGTATTAGTATATGTACTGACATGGTGGTGGAGTGGGCTGACAGCCGGTATATTAGTAGTATATATTAGTGGTATGTATTAGTAGTATATATGTAGTATATTAGTAGCATTAGTATATTTACTCACATGCTGGAGGAGTGGGCAGACAGCCGGTGGTCCGTCTTTCCAGACTCCTCCTCCATTTTGTTCCTGTCTATAATTGGCCGATCACTCTGGTCATCACACGAGTTGTCTCCTTGGATTGGCCTGTCAGTTAAGGGGGTGGGGTCAAGGGTCATGATGATCTGTGAGCTGGGTGTCTCGCCTTCTCTCCTCTCTCCTTCCTCCTCGCCGTCCTTGAGCTCATCACAGAAATGAGCCGTTTCTCCTTCAATGATTGGCTGTAGAGTTTGGCCCCGCCTCTTACTGGAGGGCGATACCTGAATTGATAAATTAGATTTGAATCCAAATAAGAATTCAATTTAAGTGTGTGGTGGTGGATTTATCTTTTGAAAACAACCTTAATCCTTTTAAAACAGTAGCATAATACTATAAGAGGCGATAGTATTATGATTAAAGAAGTTCTATAGCAGGCATTGTTCTACTTACTGTAAGCGGTACGAGGCTAGCTCTGGTTAGCATCTGTTTCACCAGAATGTAGCGATCGTACAACGGCTTCACCACCGAACGCTCAGACTTAGAAACCTGGGAGAAAGACAGGGAGGGGCGGCGAGAGAGAGACAGGCAGAGAGACATAGAGGAGCGGTGAGAGAGAGGCAGTATATAGACAGACAGCCCTGAAGACCCTCCGCCTAACCTGAAGACCCTCCTCCTAACCTTAAGTCCCTCCTCCTAACCTGAAGACCCTCCTCCTAACCTTATGTCCCTCCTCCTAACCTGAAGATCCCCCATCTAACCTGAAGACCCCCTCCTAACCTGAAGTCCCTCCTCCTAACCTGAAGTCCCTCCTCCTAACCTGAAGTCCCTCCTCCTAACCTGAAGTCCCTCCTCCTAACCTGAAGACCCTCCTCCTAACCTGAAGACCCCCCTCCTAACCTGAAGACCCCCCTCCTAACCTGAAGACCCTCCTCCTAACCTGAAGACCCTCCTCCTAACCTGAAGACCCTCCTCCTAACCTGAAGACCCTCCTCCTAACCTGAAGACCCTCCTCCTAACCTGAAGACCCTCCTCCTAACAGGTGAAGTTTAGTAGTGCTTCTGGTTCCATTGACATAGAAAAATCCCAAGATAGTCGTACAGCGGTCGTATTTAAAGGCCATCATAGTGCAGCAGGGTAATCCTAATCCTTAATCCTAGTACTAGAATACTAGTATTTAGTACTAGTAGCAGTACAGTATTAATCCAGGTAGTAAAGTAGTATTGTAGTTAGGGTTGGGCAATCGTCTACAAGCTTCCATCGTCCGATAGCGCCCCCTAGCGATCGCGATACTATTGGGGGGTGGTGGGGGGCGCAACTTTATAATAATAATTATTTATAATAATTTATCACGTTATAAAATTGCGGTTATATTTTTCAATTTTTTTCTTAAAAACGATACGGATGGTCTACCCCTTGGACCAGCGTGAGCCTCCGCTGATTTAAGTTTCGATGCGTCGGTTCCGGCGGCGCTGTTATGATGACACACGGCACAGCACATGTTGCACAAAGTGGAGGCTATCTTAGTTAGTAAGACGACAGCAATTTCGCCCATATGGAAGTTTTTTGGATTCAAGCCAATGAGAAAGGTGAACCTAAAGACGTCAACCAGCCGATATGTCGGCTTTTGTTTTTGATTATTTCGTTCCTTTGAATCCAAATTAGGTTTTCTTTCAATTGGTTCTACAGTCTGCAATAGTCCTAGCAAATGTTGGGCCCAGTTTTCCCCCCCAAAAAAAACAAAACTTTTATTAATTATTAAACAAATTATCGCCTTTTTATCGGCAACTTGAGACGATCGCCGATAGAATTCATCTATTGGCCCATCCCTACTTGTAGTATCCCTACTTGTAGTACTGACCACAACAATTACTACACTGTAGTACTTGTTAATCCTAGTTCTAGGTAGTATTCTAGTACTAGGTAGTATTGTAGTACTAGGTATTACTAGGTAGTACTCACAGGTTGTCCATGCAGGCCCTCATAGTGCAGTGTTACTCCTAGTACTACCTAGTATTGTAGTAATAAGTAGTATTGCAGTACTCACAGGCTGTCCATGCAGGCCTTCATAGTGCAATGTTAATCATAGTACTAGGTAGTATTGTAGTACTCACAGGCCGTCCGTGCAGGCCTTCATAGTGCAGTGTTAATCATAGTACTAGGTAGTACTAGGTAGTATTGCAGTACTCACAGGCCGTCCGTGCAGGCCTTCATAGTGCAGTGTTAATCATAGTACTAGGTAGTACTAGGTAGTATTGCAGTACTCACAGGCCGTCCGTGCAGGCCTTCATAGTGCAGTGTTAATCATAGTACTAGGTAGTACTAGGTAGTATTGCAGTACTCACAGGCCGTCCGTGCAGGCCTTCATAGTGCAGTGTTAATCATAGTACTAGGTAGTACTAGGTAGTATTGCAGTACTCACAGGCCGTCCGTGCAGGCCTTCATAGTGCAGCAGGTTCTTCTGCAGAGCCGTCTTCTCACAGCTCAGCTGCTCCTTCGTCATTTTCTACAAACATCACATTGTCACAACCACACCCTACTCCACCCTACCCACCATGACACCACCCCCCTACTCCACCCTACCCACCATGACACCACCCCCCTACTCCAGCCTACCAACCCCGACACCACCCTACTCCACCCTATCCACCATGACACCACTCCCCTACTCCATCCTACCAACCATGATACACCGCCCTACTCCACCCTACCAACCCCACCCTACTCCACCCTACCACACCCTCCTCCACCCTACCAACCTACTCCACCCTACCAACCATGACACCACCCCCCTACACCACCCTACCAACCTACTCCACCCTACCAACCCCGACACCACCCACTACCAACATCCACCTAATCTAAACCTTCCTCCGGGACCTCCACCCTAGCATACGTCCACCCCACCTGATCCCTGCCCCCACCTTGATGTCGTCGGGCCAGCCTTCGTCCTGCTTCCTCCCCCTCAGCCGCCACTGGACCAGCTCCAGGGTCTCCTCTCTGGTGGGCCGGTGGCCCTTCCCCTCGGCCGCGGCGTCCTGCTCCAGCGTGGACCCAAAGCTCTTGGGCAGAGTGTTGCTCCGGGGACGGTTGTGGCCTTCACTCTCAGCACGGTGTCTGGCATCTGGCAGGACAAGGTGTGGGATCAATCACCTGGAACCAGGTGTGTCTACCGGGTGTGTTTACCTGTAACCAGGTGTGTCTACCTGCAACCAGTTGTTTCTACCAGGTTTGTCTACTTGGAGCCAGGTGTCTCTACCTGGTGTGTCTACCAGGTGCGTCGACCTGTAACCAGGTGCGTCTACCTGTAACCAGGTGCGTCTACCTGTAACCAGGTGCGTCTACCTGTAACCAGGTGCGTCGACCTGTAACCAGGTGCGTCGACCTGTAACCAGGTGCGTCGACCTGTAACCAGGTGCGTCGACCTGTAACCAGGTGCGTCGACCTGTAACCAGGTACGTCGACCTGTAACCAGGTGTGTCGACCTGGTGTGTTTACCTTTAATCTGCCTGCGGAGTTTGGTCAGGTCTGTCATCCACTTGAGGACTTTTGGGTTTGCTGCCTTATCTCCATGAGAAGGCTGGAAGGAGGACAAAAGGTCAGGTTAGCAACCACCGTGTACATTATAGAGCATCACACACGTGTACATTATAGAGCATCAACCACCGTGTCCATTATAGAGCATCAACCACTGTGTACATTATAGAGCATCAACCACTGTGTACATTATAGAGCATCAACCACCGTGTCCATTATAGAGCATCAACCACCGTGTCCATTATAGAGCATCAACCACTGTGTACATTATAGAGCATCAACCACCGTGTACATTATAGAGCATCAACCACCATGTACATTATAGAGCATCAACCACTGTGTACATTATAGAGCATCAACCACTGTGTACATTCTAGAGCATCAACCACCGTGTCCATTATAGAGCATCAACCACTGTGTACATTATAGAGCATCAACCACCGTGTACATTATAGAGCATCAACCACCGTGTACATTATAGAGCATCAAACACTGTGTACAATATAGAGCATCAACCACAAAAGGAAGTGACGTTTGACTGAGGCCAGGTCGCCTCTATTGGCCAAAGAGGTGGTTTGTTCCCCTTATACCAGTTACCAGCTAGGATGAGGTAACAGTTACTTATCGATAATGTTATTGGGTTACAGTTAAGGTTGTTGGGTTCCAAACATATGGTGGACAGTTGGCTTAGGGTTAGAGGGTTAGTGGGTTCTAAAGATATGGGGGACAGTTGAGTTAGGGTTAATGGGTTCTAAACATATGAGTGACAGTTGGGTTAGGGTTAGTGGGTACTAAACATCGTAATGGTTTAATCCCAGTATCAGGACATCAGTGTGCGAGGAGACGGGGGCGGGACTACCTTGTAATTCCTCTCCCTTTCAAACTGCTCTTCAAACTGCTTCATCTTCTTCTTCAGGTGCTGCAGCTTCTTGGAGAGCTGGTGGGCGCTGGCGTCGCTGGCCCGGAGCGCCTCCTTGGAGCTAAAGGACGCACGCCGCGGCCTGCAGGGAGAACACATGCTGTGCTAATTCTGCTATACGCTAGGTGCTGCTAATGATGCTCTTTGCAATGTGTCGGGTATGCTAGGCGCTGTGCTAGGCGTTGGGTGTGCTAGGTGATGTGCTAGGTGCAAGGTGGAGTGCTAGTTGCTGTGCTATGTGCTGTGCTAGGTGCTAGGTGTTGTGCTAGGTGGTGTGCTAGGTGGTGTGCTAGGTGGTGTGCTAGGTGCTATGTGCTGTGCTAGGTGGTGTGCTAGGTGGTGTGCTATGTGCTGTGCTAGGTGCTGTGCTAGGTGCTGTGCTAGGTGATAGGTGGTGTGCTAGGTGGTGTGCTAGGTGCTATGCTAGGTGCTAGGTGGTGTACCAGGTGCTATGCTATGTGCTAGGTGGTGTGCTAGGTGCTGTGCTAGGTGGTGTGCTATGTGCTGTGCTAGGTGCTGTGCTAGGTGGTGTGCTAGGTGATAGGTGGTGTGCTAGGTGATAGGTGGTGTGCTAGGTGGTGTGCTAGGTGCTATGCTAGGTGCTAGGTGGTGTACCAGGTGCTATGCTATGTGCTAGGTGGTGTGCTAGGTGCTGTGCTAGGTGGTAGGTAGTGTGCTAGGTAGTGTGCTAGGTGCTGTGCTAGGTGGTAGGTAGTGTGCTAGGTGGTGTGCTAGGTGCTAGGTGCTGTGCTAGGTGCTAGGTGGTGTGCTAGGTGCTGACCTGTGGCTCCTGGAGGGGTGGAACAGGTCGGGCTCGTGCATCAGGAAGCGTCGGGTGCTGTGGGCTCCGAAGTCCAGGAAGCGCTTGGCCAGCAGGTGGTGGTGGGAGGAGGAGGAGGAGGAGCAGGACTCCTCCCCGTCCAGGGAGGGCGACGGTATGGGGAGCATACGACTGGCCAGGGGGGAGAGCTGGGCCTCCCCTCCCCCACCATCCTCCTGCCACCTCTGATAGGCCGGCACCGGATCTGGAGAGAGGTGCGCATGAAGGACATTCATGTATTCATGTCACTTAGGTCGGATATACACACACTCCCTATTTTATAAAGGACTATATCACAAAGGTCTCATGCCTCCCCTATATCATAAAGGTTTCATGTATCTATATCATAAAGGTATCATGTTTCTATATCATAAAGGTATCATGTTTCTATATCACAAAGATCTCATGTCTCCTCTATATCATAAAGGTCTCATGTCACTATATTATAAAGGTCTCATGTCTCCCCTGTATCATAAAGGTCTCATGTCTCCTCTATAACATAAAGGTCTCATGTCTCTATATCATAAAGGGTTCATGTCTCCTCTATATCATAAAGGTCTCATGTCTCCGCTATATCATAAAGGTCTCATGTCTCCCCTATATCATAAAGGTCTCATGTCTTCCCTATATCATAAAGGACAGTATCATAAAGTTCTCATGTCTCCTCTATATCATGAAGGTCTCATGTCTCCTCTATATCATAAAGGTCTCATGTCTCCTCTATATCATAAAGGTCTCATGTCTCCTCTATATCATAAAGGTCTCATGTACCTATATTATAAAGTTCTCATGTCTCCTCTAGATCATAAAGGTCTCATGTCTCCTCTATATCATAAAGGTCTCATGTCTCTATATCATAAAGGTCTCATGTCTCTCTATCGTAAAGGTCTCATGTCTCTCTATCGTAAAGGTCTCATGTCTCTATATCGTAAAGGTCTCATGTCTCTATATAATAAAGGTCTCATGTTCTATATCATAAAGGTCTCATGTCGCCTCTATATCGTAAAGGTCTCATGTCTCTATATCATAAAGGTCTCATTTACCTTCCAGCCCGCTGCCGGGGAAAAGCTGTAGTTTGGAGTGGCCTCCTTCTGGTCCGCATGGGTCAAGGTCTCTCCTGTTGGCGTTCTGGTCGCAGTGGGAGGAGCTCTGGTTGCAGGGGGAGGGGCTCTGGGAGACGGACGACAGGGAGGGACACGCCTCTTTAAACTCTAATGAATTCAAGTTTCAGGTCATTTATAATCAAATGGATCCACATATACTCTATGTGAACAGCCTGTTCAATATAAATAATAGACTGTTTCTCATGATAACAGCTTGTTCTATATAGAAAATAGTGTTCCACATGAGAACAGCTTGTTTTATATAAAAAAATAGGCCGTTCCCCATGAGAACAGCTTGTTTTATATAGATAAATAAAATACCTATCAAATAAATATAAAATAGTATCAAAAATAAACAAAATACAAAGAAAATATTAAAAAAATACAGCCTTAAAATGTAATTCAAAATGAATCCTGACAAGGTGCTTAGTGGTCCTCATCTTACCAGGTCGATGGTGCTGCTATGGTCCATCTGTTCAAAGCCTGGGCCGCCCCGACTGCACACAGAATCAAACTCATTACTTAAAGTATAGAAACTAGTACAATACGGCACTAAGCAATAATACGAATACCATCACTCCTACTCATGAGTACAATACTGCAATAAGCAATACTACGAATACAATCACTCCTACTGATGAGTACAATACTGCACTAAGCAATACTACGAAAACCATCACTCCTACTCATGGGTACAATACTGCACTATTCAATACTTCTACGAATACCATCACTCCTACTCATGAGTACAATACGGAATTAAGCAATACTTCCAATACTATCACTCCTCCCATCACACACCACTATTTACTAAATATAATATATATGAATGAATGAATAATGAATATAACTAACTAATAATATTGAACTAAAATATGAACAAATAATATATTATAACCATCATATTAACTACCGGTAATACAATATAATGCACAACTATGATAATTGCATAATAATATAATTAATAAACATAATATTGACACGAACCAATATATAATAATAATAATAAGAAATTACTATTTGAGCAAACATTTTGCCAGATGTTATTTAACCAACTCCCACTTGGTCTGTTGTTAGCGATCCAACCTAGCGATCCAACCATCATCGTCACCGTTATCATAGCCTGGAGGACTTATAAGGAAGTCGATCATATAAATCCTCATCATTACCTGATGTTGGCCTCTTGAAGGCGCATGTCCATACTGCCGTTGTCCTCTAGGGCGGTGCCAAAACCCCTGTCCTCCTGGGGAAGGTAATGCAGCGATCTATATCAACGTTTTAACTAATATTTCATCATTATTAGTATTATTATTTATGGCCCACTTAGTCATTGATTTATTAATTGAACGGTAACCTTTATTTCAGGGGATTCCTGTTATTGTTTGGGGGCAGGGACAAGAATTAGGCTAGTCACATTATCACCGGTATGATCTTGATCCTACACCACATCATTATCTCCACACCAGTTACACACACACACACACACACACACACACACACACACACACACACACACACACACACACACACACACACACACACACACACACACACACACACACACACACACACACACACACACACACACACACACACACAGTCCAGCAGCGTGTCAGTAGTATCGTATTATGTATTAGTAGTATTATGAGTACTGTAGTATTATATATACGTGTACCAGCAGTGTGTCAGTAGTATAGTATTATGTATTCGTATTAATAGTATTATGAGTACTATTGTACTATATGGGTGTCACTAGTATAGTATTATGTATTAGTAGTATTATGAGTACTATATATACTAGGGGTGTGCCAAAAAATCGATTCATATAAGAATCGCGATTCTCATTTACTACGATTCAGAATTGATATAAAATGGCCGAAATCGATTTAATTTCCTAACTTCTTTTTTTTTTTTTATATATATATATATATATTTTTAAAGCTACTGAGACATATTAATGTTTTTTGCAACAGTTGTGTTCCACATGATATTTTTGGTACTGCAACATTCCTGTGTACCATTTTTATTATACAGAAGGACTTTATTTTTGTTCCAACTTATTTTATAGCTAGCTTCTTAGAGTATCAGTTGTGGTCCACACACAGTGGAAAAGGCACTTTCCTTAGAATTTAAAAGGCAGCATGTTGAACTGCACTATTTTTTTCATAGAGACTTTTATTTTTGTTACTTAAGCAATATGTGATATTGCTTTTGCAATATCAACATTTGCAACAGTTGCAACAATTCCATCTAAGCATGGATAAATGTTTAAAACTAAAAGCTGACATCGCATGAAAATCTCATTTTATGAGGTTTTCTAACATAAATATGAGTTCCCCTAGCCTGCCTATGGTCCCCCAGTGGCTAAAACTTGTGTTCAGTGTAAAACGAGCACTAGGTGTTCTGCTCGCCTTTGAAAAAAAACGGAGGCTCAAGCGCGCTGATTTGGAATGTAGTTTCTTATGTCGTCACACTGCAGTAAGCTTCTCCTCCTACTCTGCCTGGCCCGCCCAGAGACTTGGCCTGCCAATGAGACACGGCCGTGCGAGCCCCACATGTTTGTGTGTGTGTGTGAATACATACACTGTAACGCAAGTGTTTCTTGTCGGTTCTTTGACGTCTCTTGTATTTCCACAACGAGACTGTAGTGGGGGTTATCTCAGCCATGGTTGAGAAGGAATTGGGGGAAAGGTACTTTGGCTTTGACTCTCTGAAGTACATGAACTGCGACATGCCGCCGGTTGCCGCGAGGCACCACCGCCTCGAAGCACCACCGCCCGGCAGTAGGCAGCCGGCAGGGGGCAGCGCGCGGTTCAGTCTACATCAGATTGATGTGAAAGTGGAAGAACCAGAGACGTCGCAGAACCCGACAAAGTCGTTTGTGATTCATAATATCGTCTGGAGGCGCACACAGCTTTTGGCCGTGATAATATATATTATATGATATAGATATCTATGTAGGCTATATGATAATATTTAGATATAGAGCTCCAGGACTCCCGTGTGTTCTAGAATATTTACGGAACACGGCTAAAGGCTGTGTGCGCCTCGCCATTGCGATACATCCACTGTAAAAAGAGCGCATGGTACCGTGGCTGCAAGCTGCTCAGGGCCACAACCCCACCCTCCTCCTTGACCCGCCTCGCTCCTCCTCCTCATTTGCATTACAGCTACTGTAACTCTGCACCACGGCTGAATTTCGGGAACGTCTTTGAATACCGTGTTAGTGGCCCACTAATACCTATATTAAAGGTCCCATGACATGCTATTTTATGTATTCTTTAATATAGGTATTAGTGGGCAACTAACACAGTATTCAAAGACGTTCCCTAAATTCAGCCGTGGTGCAGAGTTACAGCCACTCCGAGCCAGTCGCACATTGAGCTTCCCCCAAATGCGCTGTTTCGGTGGGCGTGTCAAGGAGGAGGGTGGGGGTGTGGCCCTGAGCAGCTTGCAGCCACCATGCGCTCTGTTTACAGTGGATGTATCGCAATGGCGAGCCGCACACAGCCTTTAGCCGTGTTCTGTAAATATTCTAGAACACACGGGAGTCCTGGAGCTCTATATCTAAATATTATCATATAGCCTACACAGATATCTATATCATATAATATATATTATCACGGCCAAAAGCTGTGTGAGCCGATATTATGAATCTCAAACGACCGCGTTGGGTTCTCCGACGTTCCTGGTTCTTCAACGTCCACATCAATGTGAATACACACACTGTAACGCAAGTGTTTCTTGTCGGTTCTTTGACGTGTCTTGTATTTCCACAACGAGACTGTCGTGGGGGTTATCTGAGCCATGGTTGAGAAGGAATTGGGGGAAAGGAACTTTGATTTGACTCGCTGAAGTACATGAACTGCGACATGCCGCCGGTTGCCGCGAGGCACCATCGCCCGGCAGCGGGCAGCCGGCAGCAGGCAGCGCGCGGTTCAGTCGACTTCAGGTTGATGTGAAAGTGGAAGAACCAGAGACGTCGCAGAACCCGACAAAGTCGTTTGTGATTCATAATATCGTCTGGAGGCGCACACAATATGTTATATGATATAGATATCTATGTATATGATATTATTTAGATATAGAGCTCCAGGACTGTAACGCAAGTGTTGTACACTTCCTTGTTATTTGGATAACCGTTCTGCTGTTGGTGTGACGTCGGACTCTCGTATCTGGTATTTCTACAACGAGACTCGTATTGGGGGTTATCTCAGCCAAGGTTGAGAATGAATTGGGGGAAGGAACTTTGGCTTTGACTCCCTCAAGAACATGAACCACGACAAGGAGGAGAAAGGGATCTTTGCCAGGCAGCGCTTATGCACCTCCGCCTCCGGCGGTGGTCCCTCAGCGGGGCTCAAGCGGGAGACATTCGCCGCCAACAATCCCTTTCTCCTCCATGTCGTGGTTCATGTTCTTGAGGGAGTCAAAGCCAAAGTTCCTTCCCCCCAATTCATTCTCAACCTTGGCTGAGATAACCCCCAATACGAGTCTCGTTGTAGAAATACCAGACGTGTTATGCGCCATCACACCAACAGCAGAACGGTTATCCAAATAACAAGGAAGTGTACAACACTTGCGTTACAGTCCTGGAGCTCTATATCTAAATAATATCATATAATACATAGATATCTATATCATATAACATATTGTGTGCGCCTCCAGACGATATTATGAATCACAAACGACTTTGTCGGGTTCTGCGACGTCTCTGGTTCTTCCACATCAACCTGAAGTCGACTGAACCGCGCGCTGCCTGCGGCCGGCTGCCCGCTGCCGGGCGATGGTGCCTCGCGGCAACCGGCGGCATGTCGCAGTTCATGTACTTCAGCGAGTCAAACCAAAGTTCCTTTCCCCCAATTCCTTCTCAACCATGGCTTAGATAACCCCCACGACAGTCTCGTTGTGGAAATACAAGACACGTCAAAGAACCGACAAGAAACACTTGCGTTACAGTGTGTGTATTCACACACACACACACACACACACACGCACACACATGTGGCGCTCGCACGGTCGAGTCTCATTGGCGGGCCAACGTCTCTGGGCGGGCCAGGCAGAGTAAGGGGAGGAGCTGAGATTCCTCATGACGTCATGAGCACAGATTTCCAAATCAGCGCGCTTGAGCCTCCGTTTTTTCAAAGGCGAGCAGAACAGCTAGTGCTCGTTTTACACCAAACGCAAGTTTTAGCCACTGGGGGACCATAGGCAGGCTAGGGGAACTCATATTTATGTTAGAAAACCTCATAAATTGAGATTTTCATGTCATGGGACCTTTAAAGCATCCATAAAATAGCATGTCATGGCACCTTTAATAAATGTGAAAAATACACTTTAATGTCTCCATTTTTCATTCTGTCTTGCAAAGCAGACTGGAGCAGATCATGAGGATCCTTTGCACACCTATAGATTGAAGTAGAAATCATTATGAATCAAATAGTTTTGAATCGAAAATCAATTTTGAATCGAATTGTAGCCCCAAGAATCGGAATCGAATCGTGAGATAGTAAAAGATTCCCACTCCTAATATATACTATAATATATACAGATAAAATGTATCTAAACCTGGACCAGCATGTGGTCAGTAGTATAGGATTATGCATTAGTAGTAAATATAGTACTATACATACTATAATGTATATATAATGTACAGTGTTTCCCACACATTGACGAGACTATGGCGCCCCGCCATAGTCTAATTTCGGCCGCCATAGTCTCTGCGTGCACATGAAGTTTTTTTATTTTTTTTGCTCAGACGAAGTTCGTGTCGCTCTCATTGGGATTGCATAAGAGCACGAAGTTCGGCTGTCTGCCCCCCCCCCCCCCCCCCCCATAGTCGTATATGTATATATACCTGGGTCAGCATGTGGTCAGTAGTATAGTATTATGTATTAGTATATATAGTACTATACATACTATAATGTAAATATATACCTGGACCAGCAGGGTTTCCCCATCAGCAGCACAGGGACCATCCTCTTCATCGCCATAGCAACCGTGGGCCCTGGGTAACAAGACGTCCAGATGAGGGGAAAGCAGGAGGAGGGGCCTGTTATCTCCAAGGTTACGACCAAAACCAACTTTATAATACTTCAGCACCTTCGTTATGTCCATCAGTCTACTACAAGTGACCAAGAAGCTTAACCCAACCGCTGCCTCGACAGTCAGGGTTAGGGTCAGGGGTCAGGTCCAGTGAGAAGAGGTTGGGGTTAGGGTCAGTTAGAGGAGGTCGGGGTCGTGGACGGACCAATGGGAGGCAGCCTGATTAGATTGGTGCGTGTGTACCTCTCTCCACTGTGGAACATCTCCTCAGGGTCCCGAGGAAGCTCCTCCCCCTGGGCATCAAGTCTATCATCCTCCTACACACACACACACACACACACACACACACACACACACACACACACACACACACACACACACACACACACACACACACACACACACACACACACACACACACACACACACACACACACACACAAGGAATCTGAAGGCGAGTTCATGCAGTCATTCTGGTCCGAGGATCACCTGTGGGGTCAGCCTGCTGAGGCCTGCCCACAGGTCTCAGCACTGGGCTCCCAGCCCAAAGGAACGGCTCCTCCTGTTCACTAGCTCCTCCTGTCCTGTCCTCTCCTCCTCCTCCTCCTCCTCCTCCTCCTGTCCTGCTCCTGTCCTCCTCCTGTCCTGTCCCTGTCCTGTCCCTGTCCTGCTCCTGTCCTGCTCCTCCTCCTCCTGTCCTGCTCCTGTCCTCCTCCTGTCCTCCTCCTGTCCTCCTCCTGTCCTCCTCCTGTCCTCCTCCTGTCCTCCTCCTGTCCTGCTCCTGTCCTCCTCCTGTCCTCCTCCTGTCCTCCTCCTGTCCTGCTCCTGTCCTGCTCCTGTCCTGCTCCTGTCCTGCTCCTGTCCTCGGGGCTGGCCCCTACCTGCTCGTTGGTGGAGCTGTGGTCGTTGGTGGAGGAGAGGTCGTCGTCGTCGTCCGAGTCGAAGAGGCCGTCCTGGTGCTGCAGCAGGTCCGTCACCACCCGGCTGAGCGCCTCCTGGCCCCGGGGGTCCTCCCCCCCCGTCCACAGACTGGGAACACAGCAGGGGACACACTGGGACTAATGGTTTGACTGGTCCCAACACTGGGAATAATGGTTTAACTGGTCCCAACATTGGGACTAATGGTTTGACTGGTCCCAACACTGAGAGTAATGGTTTAACTGGTCATCACACTGGGACTAATGGTTTAACTGGTCCCAACACTGGGACTAATGGTTTGACTGGTCCCAACACTGGGGCCTATGGTTTGACTGGTCCCAACACTGGGACTAATGGTTTGACTGGTCATCACACTGGGACTAATGGTTTAACTGGTCATCACACTGGGACTAATGGTTTAACTGGTCATCACACTGGGATTAATGGTTTAACTGGTCATCACACTGGGACTAATGGTTTAACCGGTCCCAACACTGGGACTAATGGTTTAACTGGTCCCAACACTGGGACTAATGGTTATCACACTGGGAAAAATAGTCTAACTGGTCCTACTCTTGGACTGATGGTCTTACTGTTCCTACTCTGGGACTGATGATCTTACTGGTCCTACACTGCCTTTAATGGTCTTACTGGTCCTACTCTGGGTCTAATGGTCTTACACTAGGACAAGTGGTCCTACTGGTCTTACTGGTCCTACATCGGGACTAGTGGTCCTACTGGGCTTAATGGTCTTACTGGTCCTACACGGGGACTAGTGGTCTTACTGGAAGATGTCAGGGCCAAAGACGGTGGCCAGGGCCCCGGGGGGCCAGGCTTCCCGCTGCACCGACGCCACGCGGCCCAGGAAGCGGAGCAGGAAGCGGAGGAGTCCGTAGCTCAGCTGGGGGAGCTGCTGGAGGAGGAACTTCATGTGGCGGAAGACCTCCTCCTCACTGCTGTAGTCTGAAACAAACAGGCCCCACTGCTGTAGTCTGAAACAAACACGCCCCACTGCTTTAGTCTGAAACAAACAGGCCCCACTGCTGTAGTCTGAAACAAACACGCCCCACTGCTGTAGTCTGAAACAAACAGGCCCCACTGCTGTAGTCTGAAACAAACACGCCCCACTGCTGTAGTCTGAAACAATCAGGCCCCACTGCTGTAGTCTGAAACAAACAGGCCCCACTGCTGTAGTCTGAAACAAGACTCACTGCTGTAGTCTGAAACAAGACTCACTGCTGTAGTCTGAAACAAGACTCACTGCTGTAGTCTGAAACAAGACTCACTGCTGTGGTCTGAAACAAGACTCACTGCTGTAGTCGGAAACAAGACTCACTGCTGTAGTCTGAAACAAGACTCACTGCTGTGGTCTGAAACAAGACTCACTGCTGTGGTCTGAAACAAGACTCACTGCTGTAGTCGGAAACAAGACTCACTGCTGTGGTCGGAAACAGTAAAATCAGGTTCACATGCCATAACGGTGACCGCGCTCTCAAGTTATCTGATCATGTATAATAATTATCTATAATATATAATAATAATAATACGTTAACAAACAGAACACATGTAAACAACCAGCTGCCTGACCTGAAACCACAATTCAGGCATTGGAAGAGTCAGACAGACAGCTAGAGCCAGACAGACAGCCAAGAGTCAGCCGGAGACAGCTAGAGCCAGACAGACAGCCAAGGGTCAGCCAGACAGCTAGAGCCAGACAGACAGCTAGAGTCAGCCAGACAGCTAGAGACAGCCAGACAGCCAAGAGTCAGCCAGACAGCTAGAGTCAGCCAGACAGCCAAGAGTCAGCCAGACAGCCAAGAGTCAGCCAGACAGCTAGAGCCAGACAGACAGCTAGAGTCAGCCAGACAGCTAGAGCCGGAGACAGCTAGAGCCAGAGACAGCTAGAGCCAGACCGACAGCTAGAGCCAGACCGACAGCTAGAGCCAGAGACAGCTAGAGCCAGACCGACAGCTAGAGCCAGACCGACAGCTAGAGCCAGACAGACAGCTAGAGCTGGAGACAGCTAAAGCCAGACAGACAGGTAGAGTCAGGGTAGAGAGACAGACAGGTGGACAGCCAGGTACCTTGGTAGAGGAGTAGCAAGTGAGTCCATCTCTATGTAGTTACAGACAGACATGTATAGAGACAGACAGGTACCTTGGTGGAGGCTGAGCAGGTGCGTCTGTATCTCTATGGCGACCAGTGGCTCAGGTAACTCCTGCAGGAAGAGTCTCAGCAGACTGACGGCCGCCGCCAGATCCGCCTCCTCCTCAAGCTCCACCCCTTCACCGCTGTCATAGCGCTGCCGCAGCCAATCCACTCGCTCTGCGTTACCATTGACCAGGAACAGGCCCTCCAGGTCCAGACGCCCTGAGGGGGAGACAGACACTCAGTACACACACACCTGTACAAACATCAATACATGCACAGTTGCACACCTGTACACACACATCAATACACACCTGTACACACACATCAATGGGGCGGTTAGGGTTAAGGGGTTGGGGGGGTTAGAGTTAGGGGGTTGGGGGGTTAGGGTTAGGGGGGTAGGGGTTGGGTTTTACAGTGGTCCTTTGTGGGTAAGTGTTAAGGTTAGGGGGCTAGGGTAAGGCCTAAACCCATTTCTACCCCTTACCCCTTCCCCTTACCCCTCCCCCTTGTTTTGAAGGGGTAAGGGGAAGGGGTAAGGGGTATAAATGGGATTGGGCCTAAATTGGTTGGGGTTATGGGGCTAAGGGATAGGGGGTAAGGGTTGGGTTTTACCCCAGGTCCTATATGAGGGGTTTGGGGGTTAGGGGGTTGGGGTTGGTTCTACCGTGGTCCTCGATGTACTGCACGATGTGATGCACCAGCAGGGGGACATCTTGTCCACACGACGTTCGCGTGTGCGTGACTTCCTCCAGGGCCACCCCAAACACCTGGGTGGATGACCTAACGCCCTCGCTGCCTGGCAACCAAGACACACTCTTTCTCATGGTGTCCTCCTCCTCCTCCTCACCACCCCAACCCTAAGGAGACGTCTGGAGACACAGAACACTCAGACCACTGAGCCCCTCGGCAGTGGAACAGTGGAACAGTGTGCAGTGGAACAGTGTACAGTGGAACAGTGTGCAGTGGGACAGTGTGCAGTGGAACAGTGTAAAGTGGAACAGTGTACAGTGGAACAGTGTGCAGTGGAACAGTGTGCAGTGGAACAGTGTGCAGTGGAACAGTGTGCAGTGGAACAGTGGAGCCTAACCCTGGCCTACCCTAGCCTAACCCAAACCCTTACGGCCAGTAAATAGACTTTAGTAAACACTAGCGGTGTAACGACACATGTATTCGTATTGAACCGAATGGGTACGGACGGACGTCACGGTTCGGTGTATGGATTTACATGGAGAATACAGTATAAAATTAAATAAAACTGGCATGCAAATTAATTAAAGTAATACGGAAGTAATGTTAGATATGCGAGTTCTACAGGGGCAACTAAACTGCAGCCCTGATTGGACAACCGCGGGCAACAATCCATATCTCCGCCATGTCACGGTTCAGTCTACTTCAGATTGATGTGGAAGTGGAAGAACCAGAGCGACGGAGAACCCGACGCAGTCGTTTGAGATTCATAATATCGTCTGGAAGCGCACACAGCTTTTGGCCGTGATAATAGTTATATGATACAGATATCTATGTATAATAAGATATTATTTAGATATAGAGCCCAAGGACTCCCGCCGGAGCACCCGGAGTGTTCTAGAATATTTACAGAACACGGGGTTAGGGTTAGCATGGTACCGTGGCCGCAAGCTGCTCAGGGCCACACCCCCACCCTCCACCTTGAACCGCCTCTAAAAAACAGCACGTTTGTGGAAAGCTCATTGTGGGATTGGCTCGTAGTGGCTGTAATTCTGTGTACTTTGCACTTTCCTAAATAAGACATGCTGCATTTTCAGTTTTATTACAGATTTTTCCGATTTGGTTTACAAGTCAAGGATTGGAGTCTGGAGATGATGTGGGGTACTTATTGTTTACTGTTTACATCTTAGATGACACACAGTTCAGACTGTTGCAGCTAGCTCAGGGGAGAGACTGTATGACACTAGGTGGTACAACCTGAGACAATACAAAATAATTGCCTTCTGCATTTTTGTTTTTTCGATTCCCTTCATTGTACCGAACTCGTACCAAACTGTGATGTCTGAACCGAGGTATGAACCGAACCGTGACTTCCGTGTACCACTACACCCCTAGTAAACACTGACCAAACTAGTCATCTACCTACTTTCACTGTTAATAAATAGCTTTCTTAAATGGTCCCATGACATGCTATTTTATGGATGCATTAATATAGGTATTAGTGGGCCACTAATACAGTATTCACGTTCCCGAAATTCAGCCGTGGTGCACAGAGTTACAGCCACTCCGAGCCAGTCTTACATTGAGCTTCCCCCACACGCGCTGTTTTGGTGTCTGCAGCTATAATGCAAATGAGGAGGAGCGATGCGGGTCAAGGAAGAGGGTGGGGGTGTCGCTATTTATTTATTTAATTATTTATTTATTTTACTGAACACAGCCTGCATGACGGTGAACTAGACTCGTCAAAAATATAACTTGACACGGTGTGTCTTTTAACAATTTATTTGTAACCAGCATTCGTAGTGTTGATCAGCAGAGAAATAGTCCGCCAAATACGTTGATGTCCACCGGAAGTTGTGAAGGCCCATGCAAGTCAACGGAGCGTTCAACAGCAATGAGAAGAGCCGGGTAATAAATAGCGATAGTCGCATTCATTATTCGATATTCTACGTGACTCCAACTATTCGACTATTCGATGATCGTTGCCCGCTATGTACGCCACATTTACGTACCGCGGTACACCTCTTTAACTGCTCCGAAGTGCCTGTACCGTGATGGTTCAGAACAAATACGTGTACCGTTACCCTACATGCCCACTACCTCCGTCAGTCAACGGACGTGGGAAGGCGTGGCTGACTGATGGGGGAGTAGTCTTTGCAGATGCATCCGTCAGCCAATCAAATCGCTTCGCGGGGTTCTTCCCGCTACTTCCTGCTTGTTGCGATGCAAGATGACCCGCTTTCCCGCTTTCCAGTATCGTCAGAGCCCGAGTCGCGTCACAGTGCTTAAATTTGCATACGCGATCTGATTGGATGACGGATCCGTCGCTGCCGAAAAAGTTGACAATTTTTCAACTTCTTGACAGAGCCGAAGGCTCCAACGGAACGGACGGATCCACAATGCATTGCGCGTCCGTCCCCATTCAAAGTCAATGGGGATCAGTCAACGGATGGAGGTAGTGGGCACGGGGCGTTACACCCCTACATATAATACATATTATCACGGCCAAAAGCTGTGTGCGCCTCCAGACGATATTATGAAACACAAACGACTTTGTCGGGTTCTCCGACGTCTCTGGTTCTTCCACTTCCACATCAATCTGAAGTAGACTGAACCGCGCGCTGCCTGCTGCCGGCTGCCCGCTGCCTGCTGCCGGCTGCGGTGCTTCGCGGCGGTGGTGCCTCGTGGCAACCGGCGGCATGTCGCAGTTCATGTACTTCAGGGAGTCAAAGCCAAAGTTCCTTTCCCCCAATTCCTTCTCAACCATGGCTGAGATAACCCCCACTACAGTCTCGTTGTGGAAATACAAGAGACGTCAAAGAACCGACAGCAAACACTTGCGTTACAGTGTGTGTAATCACACACACACACACACACATGTGGCGCTCGCACGGTCGTGTCTCATTGGCGGGCCAAATTCTCTGGGCGGGCAAGGCAGAGAAAGGGGAGGAGCTTAGATCTTTTATGACGACATATGGGACCACATTCCAAATCAGCGCGCTTGAGCCTCCGTTTTCTTCAAAGGCGAGCAGAACACCTAGTGCTCGTTTTACACCGAACGCAAGTTTTAGCCACTGGGGGACCATAGGCAGGCTAGGGGAACTCATATTTATGTTAGAAAACCTCATAAAGTGAGATTTTCATGCCATGTGACCTTTAACGTGGACTCAGAGACTCAATGCTGCCATCAGGTGGTCACGTGGGGTAACTCCTCCTGTTCATGTCAGAATGACATTATATAATTGAGGAACTGTGTGTGTGCATGCGTGTGTATGCGCGTGCGTATGCGTGCGCTTGAGTGTGTGCGTATATGCGCGTGTGTGTGCGCGCCAATTCGCACATGTGCGTGCGTGAGTATGCTCGCGTATGCCCGTGTGTATGCGTGCGTACACTCGTGCGTACCTTGTAACTGTAGTCCAGAGCTCCTCAGAGACGGTCTATGGCTGCTTCAGGTTGTGGCAGAAGATGAGCCGGTAGTTCCTCATTGACAGACTGATGATCCCTCACAAGGACACGCTCTACTAGAGGGTTAGAGAGACAGACAGGTTAGAGAGACACTAGACAGGTTAGAAACAGACAGGTTAGAGTCCCCTTGTCCTGATTAGCTGACTCTGAGGCAGACGTTCTGGACAAGGAACTGTGTGCAGTGGACTCAACCCTGTTGGATCTGAACCAGCAGCAGTAAGAGAGTCCCCAGAGAGCACTAAGCAACAGGAAATAAAGGAGAAAGAGAATAACAACAGGCCACACAGAACAACAGCCAGAAACTCTAGGGCACAATCCTGGTGCATTCCATGCATAACATGGATATCTTTAGGGTAGATAGATAGAAAGGAGGGTAATGAGTACAAAATAGGTTAGGAAGAAGGGTTAGCGTTACAAACAGGGTTAGGATTAGGACTACTTATAGGGTTGGCTTTAGGGTTAGGGCTTTATATAGGGTTACGGTTACTTATATGGTTATCTTAAGGGTTAAGGCTACCTATAGCGTAGTTTTAGGATTAGGGCTACTTATAGGGTTAGCTTTAGGATTAGGGTTATTTATAGGGTTACAGCTACTTATAGGGTTAGCTTTAGGATTAGGGTTATTTATAGGGTTACAGCTACTTATAGGGTTAGCTTTAGGATTAGGGTTATTTATAGGGTTACAGCTACTTATAGGGTTTGCTTTAGGATTAGGGTTATTTATAGGGTTACAGCTACTTATAGGGTTAGCTTTAGGGTTAGGGTTATTTATAGGGTTACAGCTACTTATAGGGTTAGCTTTAGGATTAGGGTTATTTATAGGGTTACAGCTACTTATAGGGTTTGCTTTAGGATTAGGGTTATTTATAGGGTTACAGCCACTTATAGGGTTAGCTTTAGGGTTAGGGTAAGAATTGGGGTCAGGGTTAATCTTTTTTTATTTTAGTAAGTTTTAAGGTTTAGTAGTAGGGGTCAGGGTTTAGAGATCAATTATGGGGTATACAGGGTTAGGGTATAAGACTAAGTAATGGGTCAGATTGTTATGGTATAGAAATAAGTAATGAGGTATAGGGTATAGAGATAGCTAATGAGGTGTAGAGATATGTAATGAGGTGTAGGGTGTAGAGATATGTAGTGAGGTGTAAGGTATGGAGATGGGTAATGAGTTGTATGGCATAGAGATAGGTATTAAGTGTAAGGTATAGATAGAGTTGTGGGTTTAGGGTATTAAGGGGTATAAAGGGAACATTCCAGTAGGATGCAGGCAATATCAACAGACCTATATAAAATAAACATTTCTTTATGCAATCGGTTGGAATCATTGCAGATCATTCCCAGTGAATATGTGAAATGTGAATTTGAATGATGACGTATTGCCTTATATTTATAATCAATGTGATGTTAATTTATCAACTTTAAAAATCAGCAGAAGGAAGAACCGATGGCGACAGAGAACACATCAAACCTTCTACTGGATACCATCTAAAAGCATATGAAATAATACGTCAATCAATATGATTGAGCTCTTATCGATAGGTTATATATATATATATATATATATATATATATATATATATATATATATATATATATATATATATATATATATATATATATATATATATATATATATATATATATATATATATATGTAGCCTGCTAGCCTCCGTTAGCTCCGAGTTAAAAAAGGAGGACTTCTAAACCATTAACATGATCAACTCTGAGTTGGGGAGGTAACCGAGGCACGGTACCTCGATGCAGTAATACTATACCAATAAGTACTTTAACAGTATAATATGAAGACGGTAAGGTGGAGTTAGCATACCAGGAGATACCCAACAGGACGGTGAGCTTCAGGAAGGAGATCTTTAGGAGGAGATCACAACGATGAGGACATGGCGGGGTGGGTTAATGTAGACAGAGACATAGAGGACATAGCAAAGAGACTGATGGTCCACACACTTAATTTAGATATTAATATATCTAAACGTCTACTGTATATACTAATATAGCAGTTCCTGTTTTTGCTCCGACAAGGATTCCGTCTGCAGGTCGTTGCGAGGACGTGACGATGACGTGATGACGTAACGATGACGTAGCAACGTGCCGCCTCAGTGCTCTCCTCGACCCCGCCCTTCTCCAGAACGTAAAGGGAAACTAAAACCTATATACGATATATTTCGTATCTCTCTCTATATCAGGGATGGGCAACTGGCGGCCCGCGTCCTCACTCAGTGCGGCCCGCATCCTCACTCAGTCAGGCCCGCACATAATATATAAAAAAAAAAAAAAAGAGAATAATAATAATTGATCGAGTTACAGAAAAACTCGGTCAAGAAAGATGAGAAGAATTCATAGAATTCGAAGGCAAACCCATGCGTCTAGTTTGCTTAGAAGCGATATCAGTCATTAAAGATATCCACTTAAGTCGCCACTACAACTACTACAACTGCTTGTTGGGTTTGAGTTCATTGAGTTGTTGCACTTAATGTTAGGCCAGTTTTTCAGTTTTTTGACTTCATTGAATGATGATGTATGGGAGCCCTTTGCACTGATACAAATACTGACCATTCATGTGGCTGTTTGAGCATGGAAAACATGAAATGAATGTATGTTGGTTCAATTAACATACCGTACATAGGTTATGATTCTGGATGTTTTTTTAGGTAGTGGCCATCCCCAAAATGCACCAGAATACAGGAAATCATATCTACCAAATTCAAAATTGTGTAGCTTCTCTCAGCTCACGTTTAGTTGAAGTGTGCAGTCATGTGGCCCTCCGATGGTTATGATGAAAAATGTGGCCCTCTTTATCATGAAAGTTGCCCATCCCTGCTCTATATGTATATATATATATATATATGTAAGTGACGTTGATATATATATATCAACGTCACTTACATATATACACGGTGGTGGACCAGGTTGGAGGTGGACCAGGGGGGATGTGGTGGAGTATATATATATATATTAGGGGTGTAACGATACACGTATTTGTACCGAACCGTCACAGTACAGGCAATTCTGGGTGGTTACAGAGGTTGACCGCGGTGCGTAAATGTTGCGTACATAGCGTTAATATGGCGAATGCAAAGGCTTGTTTTGCGATGCGGAATGTTAAACTTGAAGTCTGAGTCCCCACGGACCGTTTAGCCAAAATACTCAGACTAAGTAATCCTACTCCGTAACTATGGAGACCCCTTGAGCATACGCAATTTGCCACCCGATCGATCTTATATGTTGACCACAAACCATGTAAACAGTGTTGTAAAACAAACTTCCAAAGCTCTTAAAATCTTATTTGGTGTTTTATTGGTCCTTAATGAGCAAAGTAAACAATTTACAAGTAAATAAGGTGTGAAGTCAAACCGGAGAAGTGATTCGGGAAAGGATTTTGTTTGAGGAACAATCACAGCCCTTGCCGTTTCCGTTGAGTTGACGGATACTTAAAAATATCGGATGCGCACGTAAGCTACAGAGAGCACTTTAACATGCACACGCATTTCAAAAGGCCCGATCCAGGTGTTACTATCACCGTTGCTGTGATAAAAAAAGCGAGCTGTGCAAACCCAGCTAACGGCACTATCTCAACAATCCCTGTCTGGGAATTCAGAAATGCAAATTCCATAACGAAGTTTATTGGTGTTTTTATTGCTGTTGATCTACGGCCATTCTCCATTGTTGACAAACAAGCAGGTTTTTTAAATTTCCCCCGTAACGATGAACCGTACCGTCCTATACCGTACCGTTACTTCAAAACCGAGGTACGTACCGAACCGTGACTTTTGTGTACTGTCACACTCCTAATATATATATATATATATATATATATATATAAAATCCCAACCCTGTTAAATATCTAACAGCAGGATTGGGCTCTAAAGTCGGGTAACACATTACCTATATTTATATAGATATATCTATTTATCTATGTCTGGATATCGATATATCTATAAATATATATATTCACTGACTATATTGAATCAATCTTTAAAGGAACCAGGCTCACATGTTTCCTGACTTTAGAGGCAAATACATTTTACATTTAACAGCACTAGGCTTATGTAGTTATATAGGGGCCTTATATCCACATGTCGCTACACTTATTAAGCTGCTTTACTCTTGCTTTGACCAACAAACCTTCCATCTATAAAAGGTCCTATTGAAATAGACGCCTACATTATATGCAACCAGGATTTTTATATTAAAGCAATGCAAACAAAATACAAACAGGTCATATAAAAGAAAAGGCATGTTTAGGTTTTATTTACATGGTTATGACAAACATGCCATTTCACTGCTAATGGTTGGTGTGTTGACCCCTTGTCTAAAAGCTTTCAAATAATGAAGCTCAACATAACTTAGATTGATAGGTTGAGCTGAAAGCTTAAATGTTTCCCAATGCTAAACTTAGGCCTATGCATTCAGTTTGATAGTAATGTGCTTTTTTTTTAAGTACAATTGTTTAATTTAACAAAAAATCTAGAAAGTTGTTCAACTTAAGGCCTTTTGTATGCTTAAGAACCAACTATGGTACCATACTGAAGTGTTTATCTTAACGACCACCACATCGCCTGCACAATTGTTTAGGGAAAATGGCGGAATTAGACAGTCATACTAATGCCCCCTGGTGGTAAGGGACGGAACTGCGGATAACGAGGCCCTTTGTTGTCCTGCGGGGCACTAGCCCCGTGGGACAGAGCAGACCATGTGGCGCACCAGGCCTGAGAGACAGACCAGACCATGTGGAGGACCAGGCCTGTGGGACAGACCAGACCATGCGGGGCACAAGGCCAGTGAGACAGACCAGACCATGTGGTGCACCAGGCCTTTGAGGCCAGACCATGTGGGGGCTAGAGGCTCCCACAACACGCTACTAATACAGCGTTCTTGTTCCGGGCTGAATAGAAGGTAAACCAGACTAAAGCGTCCCCAAAGACCATTTAAAAGCCATTTGGCGGAATATAATGAACAAGAAACACGTGTAATTTTCGAAACATTAAAAACTTTAATAAAAGGCAATTATAATAAAACAATTGAACCAAAATTAACATCTCTGCTAAATGCAAAGTATACAAAAGTAAAAGCTTGGGTGGAACGGGAAAAAATGACGACAGCTCAATTTACAAACAAAAACGCATTCAACAAAACGGGACAAATGTTGGAGACCCAGTGGAGAAGTTTAAGATCCTAACGCAGACTAAAGGCCCTGAGTTCGCGATGCCACCAGTCATCTGGTACACCTCCATCTAAACCTATCTGATAACTGTCAAACTAAAGCCCACATTATAAATTACATCATTTTTTAGCAATTCTTGGTATGCAAAGTCCACAATGTCTTCCACAGATGAGGGTGGGGGGGGGTTGGAGTCATTCTGCTTGTCGCTCCTCAGAGACCCAGAGCGCCTTGTGTGTAAATTCAGTTTATTGTGATCAACATTTTCCCACGGACATGACGTCATATCTCCGTCATATCTAATAACCGCTGAAGTTGCCTCTTCCGTACGCGCCGCCGCCCGCCCCACCGCCACCACCGCGGGGGTACGGGGCCGCGTTCCGGTTGGCATAGTTCCCCCCCTTCATGGCGCCGTACGCCGAAGACTGCTGTCCGTAGTCCCCGCCAAAGTCATTGTAACCGTTCCCGTAGCCACCACCGGCCCCCGCCATCTGCCCGTAGCCGCCCGCCCCGTATCCCCCACCGCCGTACCCTCCGTTTCCGTAGCCGCCGCCGCCGTAGCCACCGTCGTTGTAGCCGCCGCCGTAGCCGCCGCCACCGCCGTAGCCACCACCGCCGCCGCCCCCTCTCCCGCCGCCGTAGCCGTTGTACACGCCTCGTCCGCCGCGGCCTCCACGGCCACCGCGACCGCCCGCCGCAAGCACCTCCTGCTTGGTGAGCGCCTTCTTCACCTCAACTTTATGCCCGTTGATGGTGTGGTACTTCAGCAGCACGGCCTTGTCCGCGGAGTCGTTGTCGTCGAAGTAGACAAAGCCAAAGCCGCGCTTCTTCCCGGTCAGCTTGTCGGAGATGATCTCGGCCTTCTCCACTACCCCAAACTGGCCGAAGTATTCAAGCAGATGGCTCTCCTCGGTCTCGTCTTTAAGCCCGCCGAGGAAAACCTTCTTGACCTTAGCCAGCGCCTCGGGCCGGCCGGCGTCCTCCCGGGCTACGGCCCTCTTCACCTCCACGCTGTTCCCGTCCAGCACATGCGGCCGGGCGGCCATTGCTGCGTCTGCCTCTTCGCCGGTGGAGTAGGTAACGAAGCCGAAGCAGCGGGACCGCTGCAGTTGGTGGTTGATCACCACCACGCAGTCGGTGATGGCGCCGTATTGTTCGAAGTGCAGGCGGAGGCCCTCCTCGGTGGTCTCCACGTTCAGCCCGCCGACGAACAGCTTACACAGTTGTTGAGTCGCCATGTTGAAACAGACAGAGTGACGCGCTGCAGACCGAGCTCCTTCTTCTTCAACCGAGACCCGCGGACTCCAGCCAATCGCTGCTCTGGGTGGTTGCGACGTAGCGGCCGCTGATTGGTTCAATCAAATTTGCCTCCGCCCACGGATATATCACCTCCGCCCACACGAACGTCTCGAGACAAAATGGCCCCGAGATAGAAAAAAATCATTGTATTATAAATGTACAACAATATAGTATATTTGATAAACAACGAATACGATCAATATGTATTTGATTAACTTATTATTGACTGGGTCCCTATCAGGGAATATACAATAAGACATTCATCCGTTTTTTCCGTTTACATTTGTCAACACATCTGCAGCCGGCGTGTGGCCCACTTTTAGAAAGATTCGTTATATCCTACAGCTTGTAGGGATATGTGCTTCTATTTAACTTTATTTATAATCATAGTGTACCTCTATAAACCTTTATTTCAGTGGTTCAGTGTATTTCTATTTAACTTTATTTCCGAACAGTGTTTCTCTACGAGTTTTACTTCTGATCCTAGTATACTTCTATTTACCTTTATTTCTAATCACAGAACCTCTATAGAGCTTTAGTTCTAATCCTAGTGCAATTCTATTTAGCATTAACTCTAAACAGTAAACTTCTGGAGCTTTTCTTTTGAGCCTATTGTACTTTTATGACTTTATTTCTAATAGTGAACCTCTTTTGAGCTACACTACATATCACAGCCTACTTCTATAGCTTAAGGACTGATCTGATCTACTTCTATATATTAAGGACTGATCTGATCTACTTCTATATATTAAGGACTAATCAGTTTACCTTAGCTTACGGACTAATCAGATCATACTTCTATATCTTAAGGAAAAATCAGTTTACTTCTAAAGCTTAAGGACTAATCAGTGTAGCTCTATAGTTTAAAGGCTAATGTATTTCTCAATCTTTAGGCTGTACTACAGCTGACGTAGTTAGTGTTCTTCTATAGAGCCAATGTATTTCTATAGCTTTACTAGCCAAAGTGTATGTCTACAGCTGACCTAATCAGTGTATTTCTATAGCTTAACTAGTCATAGTGTACTTCACTAGCTTAACTAATGGTGTTTAAAGCATTAACGCCAACATCACAGTAGTGGTGGAGCGCTTTACTTCTAATATTGTTTAGCCAGCAAACTTCTTTAGCTTCACACAAGTGTGCCTTCATGACATTGGCAGCACCAGTTGGCCTGGTTAGAACACATTTAGCTGCACACCAGATCAGTTTTAGTTTGGTACATCCATCGTAGGATGCTACGATGGATGCTCATCCCAAATCATAACTAGCTCAGCCCATTTTGGCATCATGTTTACCATCTGCAACCACCTACCCTATGAACGTCATCTATGCCAGCACGTCCAAAGTTAACTGCTCACGTTTGTGTACAGTTACAAAGCACAGTTACTCCATGCAGCGTCGCGCTCACAGGAGTACTCAACTGCGGCTGAACAATTACAGCTGATGTGACAAATCGGGAGGGACAGCCGGCCTTTTTACTGCCAGCACCCAAACGTGCGAGTAGTCTGCTGCAGCTGACGCTATGAGACCTCCGGGGCAGATGTTGACCTCACTCTTAACCAGTCCAATGGATAATATAACTGGTCTTCCATCCTTTAAACCAGTTAACATAATGCTTCTTTATCGATGTCATAGCCCTATCATTTATGTTACCGCGGCATCTCCCTCAGGATTGATCATATTAGGAGGTTGCATTGCAAGAACTACCAACAAGATATTAAAATATATATTTATTTCATTCCGTTAAAACTTTACATATTCCTGGGTATAAAAATAATTGACATTCAGGGTTTAGTGTTCCTGTAAAAGAACGCTGCATCCTCTCCTTCCTGTAAAGGAACGAAACTATTGTGAGCACTTCATAAAGGAACGAAACTATTGTGAGCACTTCAAGACACCAGGGGGCTGGTATTACAGCCGTTTAACTTTGACGCGTTCCCATTTCCCTTGACAGGGGGGGAAATAAAGTGTTTTGTATCATTAACCAAACTAACATATTTTCATTTAACCCAAGTCAATTATTAATACATTAACTGTTTTGAAATGGAGCCGTATTGTATTACAGTGTCAGGACACTGTACATCAGAACACCTAAACAAACATTATTTTCCCAGCTACCATGTATGATCACCTGCGCTGGAAGAGGACCAATCACAACGTGGCGGGCCTGCATCCACCTGGCGAAGCCCCGTCCATACCGTTACCATAACAACCTTGAGGACGGAGAGAAGAGAATGAGAAAGGGACATTGAACAATTGAGGACCCCCCCCCCCCTCTCACAGTAGAAAAGAGCATTGACCATTTAATCTAGGAAAGAGCGACTGCCATAAACATCTAAGACACAACAGTAGTGTGCCATCTCATTATCCATAAGGTGCAGCAACACAGTGAGAACATGTTTACATACCTAGTTTGCTGGAAGTGGTATCCTAAAGAGATATTTCAGTCCTACTGGTAATCAACAGGTTCCTCATCAGCCTATAAACAAAGTGCTACGGCTAGCTTGGCTGGTTAGCCTACAGGGTAACAGTATGAACACCTAAATATAGGAATAATCAAAGATAAATAACACATCCCTCAGATCCACATAGAAAATAAGTAAAAAGAGGAATAAAACAATTAAAAACCCTTCAGAGCCTCCATGCATGGGCTGCGGGCAGTTCAAGTCACCCACCTGAGGTATCCATCTAACAGGTAACTAATGCTGCAGTCATAAGGTCTTATTTACCTGTGAAACAACTTAAGGCATCCTGGTTAAATAAGTAAAATAAACTAACTAAGTTTGAACAACTTTTTTATTTAAAATGAACATACATAGGCATACCAAAATGTTCGAACAATAATTGGTTTTGATCTCAAGACATTAAAGTATACAATATACATGACATGAAAATAAATGGAAAGGGAGTGTTTAATATGATCAATGGACTGAAAAGAGTCCACACATTAACACTACAAAATGCTGGGAACAAAACTAATCTTAAAATACAAAGAAAGGAATGGGGGTTTTCCAACAAACAGTCCTAACCCTAGGTAGGATAAAAGAATGAGTGCAAATAAAAAATCATATCCAACTTTATAACGACAGCTACACGCCCCCTATGTAACCCGAGTCCTGGATAAGAGTCCTAGGGTCCTGGACTAAGAGTCCTAGGAGACCCGAGTCCTACAAGACATAAGTATACCGCGTCCTAGAAGTATTGAGAAGTATTGAGTCCTAGAAGTATCGAGTCCTAGAAGTATCGAGTCCTAGAAGTATCGAGTCCTAGAAGTAGGGCATAGCCGGCTTTCAGGGAAGTGGTCTTCCTACCTGTAGGATTTTGAGGTCTTCGTTTGATTTGGGTTCACCGTGTTTCTGCTGGGCTTAATGCAGAGCTCATGACTGAATGGAGTGGCGGTACGGTGGAGGGCGTGCGGACCGTCTTTCGTGGTCTAATAACCTCCGTTGTAACCGCCTCTCTGGTACCCACCGCCCCGGGCGTAAGGCGCCGCGCTGCGCTGGGCCCCGTAGCCAGGAGCAGCGCCCTTCATCGGGCCGTAGCTGGAGGGCTGCTGGTTGTAGCCGCTGCCGAAGTCACTGTAGCCGTTTCCTCCGCCATAGCCGCACATCTGCTCTCCGTAGCCCCCGCCGTAACCACCGTTATAACCGGCGCCATAACCGCCACTGTAGCCTCCACCGTAACCTCCACTGTACCCGCCTCCGTAGCCGCCGTCACCACCGCCGTAGCCGCTGTATCCGCCTCCTCCTCCTCCTCCCCGGCCGAAGCCATTTCCCCTCATCCCCCTCATCCCCCCGCGGCCCCGCAGCCGCCCGCCGCTCTTATTGGCCGCGTCGATCTCCTGCTTGGTGAGGGCCTTCTTCACCTCCACCTTGTGGCCAAGGATGGTGTGGTACTTCACCACCACCGACTTGTCTGCGGAATCGTTGTCGGTGAAGTGAACAAAGCCGAAGCCCCTCTTCTTCCCGCTGGCCTTCTCGGAAATGACCTCGGCCTTCTCGATTTCACCATAACGGGAGAAATATTCGGTCAGCGTTTCTTCTTCGATGTCGTCTTTCAAACCCCCGACGAAGATTTTCTTGACCTTGGCGAGGGCCTCGGGGTTGTTGGAGTCCTCCCGGGCCATGGCCCTCTTCAGCTCGGCCTGCGTCCCGTCGATGACATGCGGCCGGGCCGCCATGGCGCCGTCCGCCTCCTCGGCGGTGGAGAAGGTGACGAAGCCGAAGCAGCGGGAACGCTGCAGCTGCTTGTTCACCACCACCACGCAGTCCGTTAGAGTACCGAACTGCTCGAAGTGCTTCCGGAGACCATCGTCGTCCGTGTCGACGTTCAACCCGCCGACGAACAGTTTACACAGCTGGTCCGCCGCCATTTTAGAGATCTGTGAAGGAATTAGTAACGTGGGGGAAACAGAAGACAAGCGTCTCTACCGAGCTGCGGAGCCGCCTATATTTATACCGGAGGGGCGTGGGGACCTGCTGACGTGAGATCACGTGTTCCATGCCCAGTGAACTCATGTTATTGCGTCTTTATAACCGAAATATAGCCGGGGTAATGCAAGTAAAACCTACGTTTAACGTCTTTTTTTTTTTTTTACTTATTTTTATTTCAGTCATTTCATCACATATCCCACCGTGTATAAGGTTCCGTTTCCGACCATGCCTTCCTAACGCTCAGTCCCTCCTTTCCATTGTTAACCCTAGCCCAGGCCGCTCGGCCCCCTGCGTTCAGGGTGGGAACAACAAAGGCCTGCTGTATCATATTAAAGTATATAGCACAGTACAGTGTAGTACAGTGTGTGTGTGTGTGTGTGTGTGTGTGTGTGTGTGTGTGTGTGTGTGTGTGTGTGTGTGTGTGTGTATACTATTGTAGTGTAATTAATAATGAATTAATACGGTTATCCCAGCCATCATTTATACAAACACTTTCATGAATACAATTAAAACAAACACTATAATGAATGTAAAGCCAGCTTTCACATTATGACTGGCGAGTGTCTAACTATATAGAACTTTTTATTTGTCTTAATCAATTACATTTTATTGAAACTCAAAAGAAAGAATAAACCTGAAGAGTATCACATATAGCTAGAATTACCCTTAATGTTTGATTGGATTTTTTCATTCAAAGCGACGCCCTCATTCAAAGGTAGAATCAACTCAACAACAACATTCCAGAGTGAAAATCTACAGCTGTTATTAGCATGTGAATGCCTGCAAAGTGTCAGCCATAGAAACTATGGGCTGAGGTGTTGAGGAGCAGACGACAGAGTAGGCCTACAGCTAACCAGAGTTTCACTTTTAGTGGGGCCTAGATGTATAGAGAACCAAACGGGTCTATATACACATACCTGTACTAATACACTAGTACCAATACAGGGGATATTGCTAACCTCACATATCTAAATATGGTTAGTTCTTTATACAGGGTGAGCTAGCTACAATATCTAATACACAATCTAAATATAAGTTTATAGGTTCTATAGGGGGAGCTAGGGTAATCCTATAGTTTAATGGCTCTATACTAACAACCTAAAGCTGACTCATTGCACTGACCTCCAAACTACTAACCTTCCGCAAGCTGCAGGGGTTATAGACCCGGGTAAGGGTACGAACCCATGGGATAGAACCCATGACAAGAGCCAGCGGTCGGGTTTGGGTTCATCATTGTGAGCACAATAGGAGTGATTGAGTAAATATAGAAAAATATATACATATCGAGAGTTAATTATGTATCACGAGTTGTTACATAATATAATAAGTTGTATAATAATATTATAGGTAAACCAAGTAGATATTAATCCACTCAGCGATTAATATAAATCTAATATCCAACAGGACACTAGACACTTTCAAAGTAAGAAGTAAAACTAGTGTATAAACACAAGTCATCTTTATTGTCATGTTTGTCATTGAAAAAAGGAACTAGAAGACATTTAGTGAGGGACACCCCAGGTCCCTCGAAAGAACCCACTGTCTGTGGGCGGACGAGGAGACCGTTCAGGCCCGCAGGAAGAACACCGCTCATTAAAAACAACAGATGGAGAGTTGAGGATGAGTGGTTATTGTTATTATATAAGTAAATCATATTGACTACAAACCTGTTCCCTTAAAGAGGAGGAGCAGGACAACATCACTCTGTTTAGAGAGCCACGCCACTGGTCCTCATCACACTCAATCTGTACACAATAAGTTGGATGCTCATCTAATATTTACATTTCTCTTCCAGGGAAAACTCAGCTTCACAGTCAAATTGGCTGCCGCTCTCTAGGGAACTCCACTTTTCCTCTCTACATCACTAACCCTAAAATGGTGACCCTCCAAACAACACAAACACTGGGTAGGATGGGAGTCACCACATGACCAACAGCTCTCCTCTTCTTGTGATAGGATGGCGAGAACATGGCAGCCACACGCAAACCAAACAGGAAGCTTCCAATCACAGCAGACCATGTAGATCACATGATGTAGACCTTCTCAGCCTGAGAAAAGCCGAAGACTTCTTTGGTTCTGGGGCAGATCACCTTGTCATCCTGGCGGATGGACAGCAGGGACTACAGGGAACAGAATCACAGAACAATGAACATTTAATCATACAACACATACGAGCACCGCTCCTTGAGGTATCAATCTCAAATAAGGGAATGTCACGCTTCAAGCAATAAATTGTATTTTGTAATTTTTTACAGGGGTGGAGGTGACATAGCTACACTAGCAAGTGGACCATGGGCTGGAGGTGACGTAGCTACACTAGCTATCGGACCAGAGGTGATGCATAGGCCATGACACACCAACCAGAGTATCGGTCGTCGGCGTGCTCGGTGACCTGAGTCTGTTCGTGTGTGCTGTGCGTTCGGCCATCAACAAAGCCGTCGTGATCTTTTCAAACCTGTCTGGGTTTTTTCCCGCCGATTGCAAATGTTGAATCGGCCATGACCAAATCGGTTGGACGACCGGCAGTCGTAAATGGTGTGTCAGGGGGGCCATTAGATGTTGTGGTATGGTGTATTTGCTGACTGGCGGTGACGTGGTTTACTCCACCTCTCCAAAGGGAACTCACGTTGTATCCGTAGACGTAGCCATTGGGCAGCATCATGGGAGGGTTGTTCTCGTTCATCACCTCCCCGGAGATCTTGCAGACCAGCCGTGAGTTGGCGCAGTGGGCCATGGGCAGCGGCTGGGCCAGCTTGTTCAGAGACTTACTGCACACGGGGCAGTCTGGGTTCTTAGAGGAGCCCTCCTCTTTGTAGCACTGACTGAGGGAACGTTCAGGACAACCACACGTATAACAGCACCCTAGTGTGACAGCTCCATACTGAACCCCCCTAACAGCACGGCCCCCTAGGGTGACATACAGAACCCCCCCCAACAGCACGGCACCCTAGGGTGACATACAGAACCCCCCCAACAGCACGGGACCGTTCAGACCATACAGACACAGTATTATCAGGGATGGAACAAGTCACCGGGTAGAATGTTTACGATGCGAGTGCCACCCCTGACCCTGACCCTAACCCCCTGACCCTAACCCCAACCCCGACCCTGACCCAGTATTCAGCTAGCATTCAGAATTAGCCGGGCTAGCTAGCAGGCTGCACTTGGCTGGCCGTGGAGGGGCTAGGAAGGATACGGCGTCTTGATGGCGGAGAGCCCGGCCTGCAGGGTGATGGTGAACACCGAGTTGTTGCCCAGCTGGTGGAGTCGGTAGTTGTCGTATCGGAACTGTTGAATCAGCATCTTCCAGCGCGCTGGGTCCAGCAGATCCTAACATACAAATGTGAGTTTACTAGCAGTTACAGTAGCTTCAGTTACTTTACTAGCAGTTACATTACAGTAGGTTTAGTTAATTTACTAGCAGTTACAGTAGCTTTAGTTACTTTATTAGCAGTTACAGTACAGTAGCTTTAGTTAATTTACTAGCAGTTACAGTAGCTTTAGTTACTTTATCAGCAGTTACAGTAGCACAGTACAGTAGAAGGGTGGGGGGGGAGTTGGTCGTAACCGGTTGGCCGTACGACTAGAAGCCTAATTGACATCTATCAAGGAAAGTGGATTCATGTCTTTCATATCACTCAACAAGTATTCCGGTAACTTATCAACCCAAGCGTATTCTGTTGCTAAGCGACGTCAACGTCTTTGGCAAACAATTTCTCGGGGCTCTAAAGTCTGATGTGGGTGTTATCGTACCCTATAAGGGCTGATGTGGGCGTTATCCTACCTTATAAGGGCTGATGTGGTTGTTACCTTACCTTATAAGGGCTGATGTGGGTGTCCGAGGGGAAGGCCAGCATCCCCATCACCTGGCGGACCTCGTCCAGCTGGCCGCCCTCCGCCTGACTGAAGTGCTTCCTCGCATGTCTGACACACACACACACACACACACACACACACACACACACACACACACACACACACACACACACACACACACACACACACACACACACACACACACACACACACACACACACACACACACACACACACACACACACACGATGAGAGGTTAGGGTTAGTTAGTAGGTTAGGTAGTGGGGGCTAGGGTTAGCAAGTGGGTCCTAGGGTTAGTTAGTGGGTTAGTTAGTGGGTTAGGATTAGGTAGTGGGTCCAAGGGTTAGGTAGTTGGTCCTAGGGTTAGGGTTGGGTAGTGGGTCCTAGGGTTAGTTAGTTGGTAAGGGTTAGTGAGTGGGTAAGGGTAAGTTAGTGGGTCCTAGGGTTAGGTGGTGGGGGTTAGGGTTAGTTAGTGGGTTAGGGTAGGGTAGTGGGTTAGGGTAGGTTAGGTCAGGGTAGTGGGTTATGGCGCATTTCCACTGCAGGGTGCGGAACGGATCGGATCGCAAAGGTGCGGGTCGGATCGCGTTTCCACCGCCAAAAGTGGGCGTGACCCGGACTTTGCCGTACCCGTTCCGACCCCATTCTAGGGACTCCTCCGTTGCGGTACCCAAAACGAGACCAGACGCCTGAAAGGGTACCCTGGAATTCTAGCTACACCCCCCCTCCGTTGATTGGTCGACAGAATCGTCACTTCCGGGTGACGCGGGGATAAAAACAAACAAACAGTAGCCTCGAGGTATTATTCTTTACAATTAACATGTCGCGTAAAAAGCTTGCTTGGGCGAACAAGGAGGTGGAGACGCTCGTCTGCATTCTTGCGGAGGAAGACGTTGTTTACGATGTTTACGTAGCTGCCGCGGCGATCGACATCCGGGCTACCACCAAGGGTACTGTCGGCAGTGGAAACGCGACCTCGGAACTGAGCTGGGCTATACCGCCCCCTCCCTACCGCACCTTTGCGATCCGATCCGTTCCGCACCCTGCAGTGGAAATGGGGCATTAGGGTTAGCAAGTGGGTAAGGGAGTGGGTCCTAGGGTTAGGGATAAGAGTTAGTTAGTGGGTTAGGGTTAGTTAGTGGGTTAAAGTTCTGGTTGGGGTTGGTTAGTGGGTTAGGGTTAGGGTTGGTTAGTGGGTTAGGGTTTAGGTTAGGTAGTGGGGCCTACCTGACTCCATCCATGCGTTTGTTCTGTCTGATGAGCTCGATGAACTCCTGGATCCTCAGGCTGAACTCCAGGTAGCTCTAAGGCGGTAAAGAATAGGGTGAGGGTTAGGGCATGACTCCCTGTAATCAACCTCTAAAGGCTCCCTTATCCTCAGCCTGGAACGGTTGTCAGCAGCTCATCAGTCCTGGAAAACCTGGATTTAGAGAAGGGGTTTTCCAATCATGGAAAACAAAGTTATCAAATGTGGTGCGAGAGCATCGTGGGAACATCCCAGCTCTGCTCCCTGGTCAGCGCGGGAGAGAGGGTCGGGTTAGGGTTAGTCACCACAGGGCTTCCTGAGGGATTTCTAATGAAGCTTTCTAATGAAAAGTAATAATTTTAATTATGTTAATGATATGATACGTTATAATCCAATTATGTTGATGCCAATTTCCCCCATAGGGTTTGGGGAGGGAAGCCCTGAGGTCTCTGTACACCTCATAACCAATCGCTCCATATTTAGTTAGGAAGACAAATAACTATAAAATATATATATATTTTCATAGATGAGTCGTGTGTTACTTTGTGCATCCTTATTGATGAAACTAAAATACTAAAACCAGTGTTTCCCATACATAGACCAATGTGGGGCGCAGCTCCACAGAATCAACACAGAGCGCCACAAATTGATTCTGCTTTATTTTTTTAATGTTTTGTGATTTTTAAATATAAATATCGTTCCGTTCATTCATCTCTGCATAGCACTCTTTCTCCCTGTCATTCTCGTTCACACACGCACACAGAGACAAGCGCGCACTTATTGGATAAACCCGCGTATCATACATGCACATGACAGCGGGTTCGCCCGCTCCTCCACTCAACGCGCCTACAAAGGCAAACCCGAAGCAGCGGGATATGTAAGGGATAATGTATAGAACGCCGGTCATTATCGGAAAAATAAGCCCCGACAGGGCGAACAGGACACGACGCACAGTTGTGAGCCCATACTACAGGTTAGAACTTAGTACTGACACAATACTAACCTTCATTTTGCGGAGGCGGGACTTGTTGTCATGGCACCAAGCGAGACAGGTGGCGGTTTCCTGTCTCTCCAAAGACTCCTCCACCTCTTTAGCCGTCAGGAACATCTCGATGTTAACCAGATCCTATGATGAGACAATGTTGTTCATGGTAGTTGAGACACGTTGGTAGCTGGGACATGTTGGTAGTTGGGACATACTGGTAGTTGGGACATGCTGGTAGTTGGGACATGCTGGTAGTTGGGACATGTTGGTAGTTCGGACATGTTGGTAGTTCGGACATGTTGGTAGTTCGGACATGTTGGTAGTTAGGACATGTTGGTAGATAGGGCTCTTGTCTTTTCAAACGGTTATAAGGTTAATAGTACTACAGTAGTGTAGTGGTTTATAGTACGATTGTAGTGTAGTAGTAGTGGTTTATAGAACTATAGAAGTCTAGTAATAGTGGTTTATAGTACTAAAGTAGTGTCGTAGCAGTGGTTTATTGAACTATAGTAGTGTCGTATAGCAGTGGTTTAAAGAACTATAGTACTATAGTAGTAGTGGTTTATAGTACTATAGTCTAGTAGTGATTTGTAGTACTATAGTCTGTGGTTTATAGTACTTTAGTAGTATAGTAGTACCTCAATGCCGCTCTGGCGTGCTAGCTTCACGGCCGTGTTGTAGTAGCCACAGCGCAGCAGATGCTCCACCATCATGCGGTCCATCCTCTTCTTCTTCCACAAGCTGACGGAGGCCAGCTGGTCGCTGCTGTGCTCCTTCAGGTGTTCAATACGACGCTTACACAGCTTAGCGCTCTCATCCTCTGCCTGGATCGACTCCGCCGCCTGGGGGAGTAAACCATGAGTACACCTGTAGTACACTGTGAGTTCACATGTAGTACACGTTGAGTACACATGTAGTACACTGTGAGTACAAATGTAGCACACTGTGAGTACAAATGTAGCACACTGAGTACAAATGTAGTACACACTGTGAGAACACATTTATCAGACTGTGAGTACACATGTAGTAGACTTTGAGTACACATGTAGCAGACTGTGAGTACACATGTAGAAGACTGTGAGTACACATAGCAGACTGTGAGTACACAATGTAGCAGACTGTGAGTACACAATGTAGCAGACTGTGAGAACACATGTAGCAGACTGTGAGTACACATGTAGCAGACTGTGAGTACACATGTAGCAGACTGTGAGTACACATGTAGCAGACTGTGAGTACACATGTAGCACGTGGGAGTGAGTACTAACCTTCCTCTTGAGGGCACTCAGCTTCTCCACCACGCCGTCCAGCAGAGACACCACTGAGTGGACGGCCGGGAAGCTGCTCAGGGTCTTCTCCAGCTCCGCCACCACCATGCTGACGTGGCTCGTCTCCCGGTCGATGTTCTTCTGAGCGGCTCGGAACCGCTTGTTCAGGGTCTCGTACGGAACCTGGCCCCCAAGTACAGAGGGTCAGGACTCAGCGGACCAGTAACAACTGCTCTATACATCATTACAGCCAATGGGAAGCCAGGAAACACTAAGCAACTAAATACTAGTATTACTATTAGACAGATTAAAGATAAGTACTAGTAGTACTATTAAACACAAAGATAAGTACTAGTATTTCTATAAGACACATCAAAGATAAGTACTAGTATTTATATTAGACACATCAAAGATAAGTACTGGTATTACTATTAGACACATCAAAGATAAGTACTAGTATTAATATTAGAAACTTTGAAGATAAGTAGTAGTATAACTATTAGATACATTAAAGACAAGTACTAGTATTACTATTAGACACATTAAAGACAAGTACTAGTATTACTGTTAGATACATTAAATATAAATACTATTATTACTATTAGACACATTAAAGACAATAGTATTACTATTAAGACACATTAAAGATCAGTACTAGTATTATAAGTATTACTATTAGATACATTAAAGATAAGATAATAAACTTGACATATTTCTGAAGATAAACAGTATGCTCAGACCCTACGTCATCCTCTCTTTCACCTATATGATTACATTCTCTTTACTGAGAAGTACTAGTATTACTGATATTCTTCCCCATATCACCTATATGATTACCTTATCTTTAATGAGAACTACTAGTATTACTGTTAGTCTTCTCCTTCATCACCTATATTATACATAATGTTTATATATGTATTATGTATATGTATATCCTCCTGATGACCAACATTTTGTTCTGCCTAAAAACAAAATGTGGTCTGAGGTCCGCGTCCCGTCATGTAGACCTGGTCTTCGTGGACCTGGTCTCCGTAGACCTGGTCCTAATCCAGACCAGACCACCAGACCAGATCTTATCTTCTGTTTTAGAGTTGATCCCCTCTCTTCGCGGAGATTCTTTACCTTTAGTGTCGGATATTCCTGGACCTTCAACGCCATGGAGAGTTGAGAGGCTGTCTCCTGCACCGCCATCTTGGCTTTCTGCTTGTTTTTTTTTTCCAATGTGGACCAACTACTGCCATCTAGTGGACTAAATACTGCCACCTAGTGGACGAAATACCTAGTGGACTAAATACTGCCACCTAGTGGACAAAATACCAAGACGACTAAATACTGCCACCTGGTGGACTAAATACTGCCCCCTAGTGGACCAAATACCTAGTCGACTAAATACTGCTACCTAGTGAACTAAATACTGCCATCTAGTGGACTAAATACTGCCACCTCGTGAACATGTTCCGTTATTCCAATGACTTCACATCTCGGTAAAAAATAATTTAATTATTCATTTATTAGAAGTAGACCGACACGGATGTTGACTTCCGTCGACTTGAATTAATATTCTAAAAGTAGAATATCTTACAAAGTTAAAAATAATAATAGAAAATTGGAGAGTTAGTGTGTGATTCCAAGCTATTCTGAACATTTTAAAAGTGGAATTTAATCTCTAGGTAAAACATTGTGGAAGGAGTAGGGTCCCAAAGTTTGAGAGCAATAAATATATAAAGAAGAAAGCCTGAGAAGAACAATAGGTGAGTGCTGTTGTCAGCACAATGAAGAACCTGTCGAGTGTTGGCCAATATAGTCAGGATGTAGTCTGCGTTCACCCAGTGGTTCTCAACCTTTTTTGAGCAAACGCCCTCCTGACCTTACCCTGATCCTCTGGCGCCCCCCCCCCACACACATACAAATAAATAAACTAACAACCCCACCCACACTTGTGTTATATTGCTTAAAGGTGTCATTGCATCGTTTTTCATTGCTTTTGCGGTGGTCACTATATAGCAATGAATTAAACCCAATTAAACTTTGAGAGAAAGAGAGAGAGAGAGAGAGAGAGAGAGAGAGAGAGAGAGAGAGAGAGAGAGAGAGAGAGAGAGAGAGAGAGAGAATTGAACATTAATTCACCGTGACCCGGGGACTCCCGCCATGCCCCGTGAACGAATGAATGAATGAATGACCCGGGAACCGTGGGCACTGCGGCCAGGGCAACGCGGGCACCGCAGCCCGGGAACCAAGGGCACCGCGGCCTGGGCAACGAGGGCACCGCGAATACAGATCGCGCTCAGAGGCCTAATTAGGCCTATATATTTTGTATTTGAAATGCAACAGCCTTTTCGAGGTGACTACGCTCAGAGCAGCTGTAACTGAACAACAGCAAGAGGAAGGAGGAAAAAGGGCTGAAACAAAATTTGTTATTTTTTTCTTGCTATCGGCCATGTTTCATTGTGTTGTGTTGGTTATTAAATTGTTAACCAGTAAACTTCGGTTATGTTTATCAGCGTTATGATAGAGCAGTGGCGAAGCTAGACCTTTTTTGGGTGGGCTCAAGCCCACCCAAAACTTGCCTTAGCCCACCCTATCATTTCGTCCTCAAATCTAATATTCTACCTTTTTTTTTTACACAAGCAATGAGAGAATAGATGCTGTACAGTAGGCCTACACTATGAACAGGCACAAATGGGCTAGTGAAATCGAGCGCAACATTCCTGCAGGAATCTCTAACCTCTGATTGGTGGGTGGGCGTCTCCTGTTTGACAAATCCAAAAAGGCAGCACGAGCACACTTAACATAGTTTCTGCTGTTTTGTATGTCAAAAAGGCTTGCTAGTCTTTATCAGACAATCCACGATTTCCAGCTGTGTTATAACATGACCAGCTAATAATAATAATAATCATTTTAAAACCTTGACATAATCTGTCAGATGACCATTAAAGGCACCCAGTGCAACTTTATGTAAACATTCAATGAAAAATAAACATTCAATTTCTAGTCTTTTTTACACGTAGTAAGTTTCAATAACTCCATACCATTACATATCGACATTCAAGGAGCAAAGATGAGACGTCGTTGTGTGGTGAGAACTGATAGAAAATCGTAAACAACAACAATCGCCGGTGGGGAGAAGCCATTTTTCCATTGACTGGAAGCCTGCTTTATTTATTGTAGGTTACAAAAAATTAAGAAAATGGCGGCATTGTTGTTGTTATCGATTTTCTATCAGTTCTCACCACACAACGACGTCTCATCTTTGCTGCTTGAATGTCGGTATGTAATGGTATGGAGTTATTGAAACTTACTACGTGTAAAAAAGACTAGAAATTGGATGTTTATTTTTAAGCCTCGAAAGTTGCACTGGGTGCCTTTAAATGACAGTTGACCACAAGGCGATTCTATCTATGCCTCCTCTTGAATTGCTTCATGTTTTAGTAGGCAGGGGCTTGTAATGCTGCGTAGCATGATAAGCATGATAAGGTGCAAGGAGCAGAAAAAGTTGATATGGGTGCTAATTTTCAGTTGAAAAAAAACGCTGGCATTATTTTATCAGCTGAGGACGTATTCATTGCCATAACAACGTGAGCTGATCAGGACAACATGTTCTAATACTATGAGACTCATGAAAACGCCCTCAGTTTATAAAAGGTAGTTTATTGCTCCCGAAATAGTGGTATGTTTCTCATATTATTAATCTCGTACATGTTGTAGGCCTACCAATGTGTTTCAGTAACTGTGTAAATAAAAACAATAGGGGGAAATATGGTCATTTCTGACTGAAACTTACACAAAGGAAATTTAATATACCTCAAATTTGTTTTTACAGTTCACATCCATTGATTATTCCGCTAGCCACGTTCATACATTGAAAGTAATATTACTCTCTTTCTTGCTTGTGCAGATGCTGTATATGTACACCGATTTCTGATGGCAATGATTTGATTTATTTTCCAAAGGTATGTGGCTCCATAATGTAAAAAGGTTTTAATAAAGTGCTGTAAATTTGATTTATTTTCCAAAGGAAAATAAAAGAAAGAAAATTCAACAGTTTCGCCTCCGTCTCCCTGATGCTCGACCATCGTTACACTTCATCCAATTAGTATTTTTTCCTTCCATCACTTTAGTGGTTCAGAACTGCATTATTTAGCTGACATTGCCAGCTTTTGGCTTAGACATACAACAGCATAGTAACTAATAAAATAAAGGTTGTGGAATAAAAAAATCTTGGACAGGACTTTATATACCTCATATACACCTGTGGCTTCCTGGGGTTGAGCCCCCCCCAAAAGTCAGAACCTAGAATCGCCCCTGCTATAGAGATCATGACGATAGCTGATGTAACAGGAGTCTGGGCGTGTGCAGGACCGAACCGCGCTGTATGACCACTGTTACACTGCGTATAGACAGTAAAAAGTAGCTGAGACGGTAGAGGGGTTAGAAACCAATAAATGAAAATAGGCTATTTATTTCAGGTAGACAATTTTTTCCCACAAAAAATAGAAAACCGTGAAAGTTTATAGTCCCCCCCAAAAAATGAAAAAAATATTCACGTTTCCAGCACCCCCCTATAGGTTGGGCGAACGCCCCCCAGGGGGTGATCCCGCCCCCGTTGAGAAACCATGACCTATACTATATACATGCATAATATGAAAATACAGCATCTGAGAATAAAGTACAAAAAAAAGAACAAGCTTTTTTTTTAAATAATAAAAAATTGCTAGGGTTAGGGTTAGTCTCGATGCAATAAAGTTAGCTCTGCTCTAAAAATGAATCTCCTCAACAACACATGGTTCATCACCTCGGCTTAGCTCAGGAGGTAGAGCAGTTGTCTAGTTCGATCCCCAGCTCCTCCTAGCTAGCGTTGATGTGTCCCTGAGCAAGATACTTAACCCTAACTGCTCCTGACGAGCTGGCTGTTGCCTTGCATGGTTGACTCTGCCGTCGGTGTGTCAATGTGTGTTTTAACCGATGTAAGTCGCTTTGGATAAAAGCGTCTGCTAAATGCCCTAAATGTAATTGCAATCACCTCCTGCACCTCGAGCCCGGTATGTTGAGGACATTTACGGAAAATAATAATACCACTGGGAATTTGGCTGATTTTGAACGTTCATTCACGATCTGTACAGCTGTCACTCAAACATATGAACCAGCGACATCATTGGAGCCCGCTCACACACCTCCTGGGTCTCCCCCCCGTTCCGTCTCTCACCTGACGGTCAGCTCCGTCTTCACCTGTCAGCTCTGTCACACCTGTCGGCTCCGTCCTCACCTGTCAGCTCCATCTCTTACCTGTCAGCTTCATCTCTCCCCTGTCAGCTCCATCTCTTACCTGTCAGCTCCGTCTCACCTGTCAGCTCCGTCTCTCACCTGACACAACATGTATCCGGACCCGGGATACCAAGTCCAGAAAACAAAATAGTTGATTTTTCTAAATGTTTGTTCCCTCCATAAAATCCATTTGATTTTGATACATGTTTTCATTGGTCCCATATCACAATGAAATGATAAATACCAGGAGCTGGGACTAGAGGTGTCTGTAACCTAGGCTCCATCATCTGCTGGCTAGGACTAACCCTTACCCTAACCAATCTACCAGGCTAACCCTTCTCCTAACCCTAACAAATCTACCAAGCTAACCCTTACCCTAACCAATCTACCGGGCTAACCCTTACCCTAACCCTTACCAATCTACCGGGCTAACCCTTCCCCTAACCAATCTACTGGGCTAACCCTTCCCCTAACCCTAACTAATCTACCAGGCTTACCCTTACCCTAACCCTTACCATCTACCAGGCTAACCATTACCCTAACCAATATTTCACCTCCTCCTCTCCAGTGAGGAGGAGGTGGTCGCATGGTAGCCTAAGCAACGTTGAACAGGGAGCATGTTCTAAAAACATTCACTTCTTCTGCATTTTCAGACATACCGAACGTCTACCGCAGGAACAAGAAAATAGAAAATGCAACTAAAACTAGGGTAGGCAATTTATTTCATAAGGATATTTTTGTCATTTTTATTGACATTTTCAGCAATCAGTAAATCAAATGCTCTGACAAAAACAAAAACAAATCTGATATCTGTGGCTGCACAGAGCTGTGATTCGCCAGTCTGTCTACCTGCTTATCCGGACACCTGCAAGCTGTCTACCCATGCTCTCAGTGCTGTGGCTAAAGCTAGCTAGCTAGTAAACCATGACAGGAGTCTTCCACAGGGCTAGCAGACCTGTGGCTACACTAGCGAGCAAGTCATGTGATTAGGGGGAGTGGCTTTGGAGGAAGGGCTGCAGGGAGGGGTGAGACTTTGTTTTGGTTTGATACCTTTTAAATCTAGCCTGGCATACCGAGTTGATCTGTAGGCTATGATAAAAATAGAAGTGTACTTAAAAAGAAGCAAGTTGCTCACTTCAGTGAGCACTACAAAAGCAAAACTGATATGTTTAGAGTTAGTCATCTTAACACAATATCCTCAAGTGTGGTTAAAGAATCGAATAATAAACTAAAGGCAGCATGCGGACGTGGACCATGCTCCAACACAAGTTTTAAAGTCACGCTTTGTTTGAAATCACTACCAGCAGGAGACTTCTGGTGCCCACAGAAGGTTGTAAACATTGAGACTTGAACAAAGAAGGGTTTCTTTGAGCTTCACTGGGATGAAACCATGAGTTAGTATTCTGAGTATTACAGACTGGTAGGTCGTCGGTGTCAGCGATCCCATCGTTTGTCCGCAAAACTGGAAACAGGAAACAGGAAGAACTTTGGGAGGGTCTAGCACCAGACATGAGGAGCAACTAGGTCCGGAGCCGGGGTGAAAGGTCACAACTCCTCACAGTTCACTGTGACCTTCCCTTGACCTTTTCAAAAGGTCAAAAAATAATGAAAAACTAGAAAAAAGGAAGATCCTGGAGGGTTCTGGAGAGAACCTGGAGGCTCTAGGAGAGACCCTGGAGGCTCCAGGCGTGGTGAGAGAGATCCCTGGCTGGAGGGTGGGTCGGGGGGCTTTGCTGGTCTTTCATTGATTATGTTTTGTGATTGTTGATTGGAGGAGGGAGCAGAGACTTCCCGTGGTCTTCTCCTGTGGTAGACCTAGTTTACGAGGACGGTGGGTTTTAGTTCAGGGTGAATATAACTTTGGATCTGTTCTATATGTGGTGATCATGGGTTTTTATTTTCCTGTTTCCTTCATTGTTTCAAGCTCTTGTAACCGTTCATGTGTTAGGACTTTCAGAGTTTGGATACAGTAGTAGTTATTTACAAAGGGTGCTGGGGAGGGTGCTAGCTTCTAGGGAGGGTCCTAGCTGGTGCCCCTTAGGATGCTAGGGAGGGTCCTAGCTTCTAGGGAGGGTCCTAGCTGGTGCCCCTTAGGATGCTAGGGAGAGTCCTAGCTTCTAGGCAGGGTCCTAGCTGGTGCCCCTTAGGATGCTAGGGAGGGTCGTAGCTTCTAGGGAGGGTCCTAGCTGGTGCCCCTTAGGATGCTAGGGAGGGTCCTAGCTTCTAGGGAGGGACCTAGCTGGGGTCCTCTCATGTTGGCCAAAGGAGAATAAATGAGAGCAGACTCACCATTGTTTAGCTCCACCCTGCCGGGCCACTGGACGGACAGGAAGTGATGCATTAGAGATACAGGAAGAAGGAAGCGATGCATTAGCGAACAGGGAGAAGGAAGTGATGCAATAGCGAAACAGGCAGAAGGAAGTGATGCATTAGTGAAACAGGAAGAAGGAAGTGATGCATTAGTGAAACGGGAAGAAGGAAGTGATTAATGTACATGAAGTATTTAAACATGCAACATCTCTCTATATATTATATTTTAGTATGCTTTAAAGAGCCAATAGCATCCCTCCTGCTGATGGCTCAGCTTGTTTCCAGGGTTTCCAGAGGGTCAGGGCTGAAGCTTGCTCTTTAGTTACTCTTGAAGACATCTGATTTGAACAAACTTTATTTATAACAGGCGGGGGGACAGAGGAGGAGGCGGGCTGTGGTGACCAACATGCGAGCGTGTGAATGCTGAATCGTCCCCAAAGAGAAAGACGAATAGCAGCTTGGCAGACGAGAGGCGGTCGTCATGGCATCAGACGAACCAGAAGGGAAGCTGAAAGAATGGAGGAAGTGAAGTGTGATGGCGGCGTGGAGGAGGTGAGACGAGGCCCGGTGGATTGTGGGAAATGGAGTACCTTTCTCTCCGTCACCAGTCGATGTAGCTCGGGGGGGCGGAGGCCCGGGGAAACCTGGTCATAGTGTCATAGGAGGGAACACTAACACACACACACGTACACACACACACACACACACACACACACACACACACACACACACACACACACACACACACACACACACACACACACACACACACACATAGAGTAGACACACACACACACACACACACACACATAGAGTACACACACACACACACACACACACACACACACACACACACACACACACACACACACACACACACACACACAAACGCACACATGGAGTACACATAGAGTACACATAGAGTACACACAGAGTACACACACACACACACACACACACACACACACACACACACACACACACACACACACACACACACACACACACACACACACACACACACACACAAGGTCATCACAGGTTGTGCCTTGAGGCTCCTCATAGGTCAGCCAGGGCCAGCGTCAGAGAGCAACACGCTGAGGACCAGAACACGATGGAGCGCTTCAGCTCCTGGTCTACAGCCCTCAGCCTATCAGAGCTCCTGGTCTACAGGCCCTCAGCCTATCAGAGCTCCTGGTCTACAGGCCCTCAGCCTATCAGAGCTCCTGGTCTACAGGCCCTCAGCCTATCAGAGCTCATGGTCTACAGGCCCTCCACCTATCAGCACGCCTTAGGTTCTATTGGCCTCCATTTTGAGAGGATGCATGAGCAACTTAACGCAACTCCACATAACTTAACAGCGGCAAAAAGAACATGGCTGCTCACTTCATAAACCAGCAGAAGTACAGGAGCACTAACCAAAATGGAGGTGCTCATTGACGCGGCGATGTACCAGTAGGACATTTTTGTTCATGTTAATATTAATGTTTTAAACACGGCCGTTCATAACGTGGTGCTCTCTGTCTGTACACTGAAACAGCCAATCAGGAACAAGCAACCAATACACGGACGGAGCATGCAGTAAACACGTGGTTAGAAGGCGGGAGTCATGCGGTAGTGGGCGGAGTCATGAGGCAGTGGGCATGGCCATATCACACAGGGGGCGGGGCATGCTTGCCTGTCCTTCACTAAAATGACCAGGTGTATGTTGAGCGGGGGTTTGATATGTTGATCTGATTGGGCGACTCTAAACGAGAGACAGGAAGAGCAGTCAACACAATGCTCGCTTTACCAGAGAGAGAGAGAGAGAGAGAGAGAGAGAGAGAGAGAGAGAGAGAGAGAGAGAGAGAGAGAGAGAGAGAGAGAGAGAGAGAGAGAGAGAGAGAGAGAGAGAGAGAGAGAGAGAGAGAGAGAGAGAGAGAGATTGTCGGAAGGAAACCGAGATTGTCGGAACTAAACCGTGTGTGTTCATGCTTGTGTGTATGTGGTGTGTAGCGGTCTGTCCACTAGGGGGAACACGCCTTCATGTGTAACATTCTGTCCACTAGGGGGAGCATGCCTTCAGGTGTAACAGTCTGTCCACTAGGGGGAGCATGCCTTCATGTGTAACGGTCTGTCCACTAGGGGGAACATGCCTTCGTGCCTTCATGCCTTCATGCGACAGAATCCAGTCTGAGTTTTACCTGTGAGGCGGTCTCAGCACTGCCGGGCCAACCTCTCTGTGATAACCATTACTACCATTACACCATTATGGTAACTATTACAACCCCTCTATGATAACCATTACACCATTATGGTAACCATTACAATATCTCTATGATAACCATTACACCACTATGGTAACCATTACAACCCCTCTATGATAACCATTACTAACGCGACAAACACACCACATGTAGAGCGCCCCCTGCAGGCCTCCGTCAGTACTGAACAGAAAGGTTCTTCTACTGAAGGACAGAGTGGCCTGAAAACTACACTGGGAACGCTGGTCAGGGGGATCTGAACACTACACTGGGAACGCTGGTCAGGGGGATCTGAACACTACACTGGGAACGCTGGTCAGGGGCATCTGAACACTACACTGGGAATGCTGGTCAGGGGGATCTGAACACTACACTGGGAACGCTGGTCAGGGGGATCTGAACACTACACTGGGAACGCTGGTCAGGTGGATCTGACCAATGAGGAGGGACGCGTCTGAAGACCCCAGGAGACCCCAGCACCCACAGCTTCACAGACCTCCACCAGCACCCAAGTTAAACCAATGAAACCAGTGAAACCAGTACAAATACTGAATCCAGTTCAACTATCGAAAAGCAGGAGATTAAAGGCAGGAAAAGGACACAGAACAACAAAGACAGGGGAAAGGAATTCTGGGTAAAATAACTCTTACGTTTTCATGGGGATTGTGTCATTGCTACGAAGACAAAATACAAAACAGAAGTAAACCCCAGGCTCATGTAAACAAATGCCCTTCCGCCCCCTCCCTGCCCCATCCTGCCCCTCCCTGCCCCTCCCTGCCCATCCCTGACCCTCCATGACCCTCCCCGGCCCGCCCCTCCCTGCCCTTCCCAACCCCCCCTCCCTGCCCCTCCCCTTCCTAAACCGCCCCTCCCAACCCCCCCCACCCCCCCGCCCATCCCCTCCCCACACCACACTGCACTGCCCCCCCCCCCCCCCCCCCCCCCCCCCCCCCCCCCCCAACGCAGCAGAGCAGGGCTTCAGTAAAGCGTTGTGGACGCCTGCTGGAGGCCAGACTAAAGCAGCTCCTCTTAAAGTGCAGAGTGCTTAAGGGGGGGGGGGGGGGGGACCTGTAGGAATGGTTATCATATCAGAGAGTAAAGTGCCAGGTTCCAGAGACAGAGGAGCTGCGGGAAGGAGGGAGGACAGATTCACACGTTAACAGGAACCCACAAAACATCCCAACTTCAGCTCAACTTCAGATTGAAGGAGGAACCCTAGATCTTCAGGCGTTCCCCGTGTATCTAATGTTCCCCAGGTTCCTAATTTTCCTCATGTTCTCCAGGTTCTTCATGTTCCTCATGTTCCTAATGTTCCCAATGTTCCTCATTTTCCTCATGATCCTCATGTCCCTATTGTTCCTCAGGTTCCTAATGTTCCTGATGTTCCTCATGTTCCTAATGTTCCTAATGTTCCTGATGTTCCTGATGTTCCTGATGTTCCTAATGTTCCTGATGTTCCTCATGTTCCTGATGTTCCTCATGTTCCTAATGTTCCTGATGTTCCTAATTTTCCTGATGTTCCTGATGTTCCTGATGTTCCTGATGTTCCTCATGTTCCTAATGTTCCTGATGTTCCTAATTTTCCTCATGTTCCTAATGTTCCCTGTGTTCCCTGTGTTCCTGATGTTCCTCATGTTCCTCATGTTCCTAATGTTCCCTGTGTTCCCTGTGTTCCTGATGTTCCTGATGTTCCTCAGGTTCCTAATGTTCCCTGTGTTCCTGATGTTCCTCATGTTCCTAATGTTCCCCAGGTTCTCCATGTTCTTCATGTGTTCAGCCCTGAGCGGCGGTCAGAGACTCACTCGTCGTAGACGTCCTCTGTTTCCATGCGGCGGTAGAACTTGGCGAGCTTCACGGCGAGGACGATGCTGGGCAGGAGGAACAGCGTGCTGCAGCCCAGACCCATCCAGAACGTGTTCTGTTGAAGAACCAACACAAAAGAGACTGAACACAGCTTAGAACCACGGAACCAACACAGAAGAGACAGAACACAGCTTAGAACCACGGAACCAACACAGAAGAGACAGAACACAGCTTAGAACCACGGAACCAACACAAAAGAGACCAAACACAGCTTAGAACCACGGAACCAACACCATGAGACCACCGTGAGACCAGACCACCATGAGACCACATGAGACAAGACCACCATGAGACCACCATGAGACCAGACCACCATGAGACCACATGAGACCAGACCAGCATGAGACCACATGAGACCAGACCACCATGAGACCACATGAGACCACATGAGACCAGACCACCATGAGACCACATGAGACCAGACCACCATGAGACCACCGTGAGACCAGACCACCATGAGACCAGACCACCATGAGACCACATGAGACCAGACCACCATGAGACCACATGAGACCAGACCACCATGAGACCACATGAGACCAGACCACCATGAGACCACCATGAGACCACCGTGAGACCAGACCACCATGAGACCACATGAGACAAGACCACCATGAGACCACATGAGACCAGACCACCATGAGACCAGACCACCATGAGACCACCATGAGACCACCATGAGACCACCGTGAGACCAGACCACCATGAGACCACATGAGACAAGACCACCATGAGACCACCATGAGACCAGACCACCATGAGACCACCATGAGACCACCGTGAGACCAGACCACCATGAGACCACATGAGACAAGACCACCATGAGACCACATGAGACCAGACCACCATGAGACCACCATGAGACCAGACCACCATGATACCACCATGAGACCACCATGAGACCACCGTGAGACCAGACCACCATGAGACCACATGAGACAAGACCACCATGAGACCACATGAGACCAGACCACCATGAGACCACCATGAGACCAGACCACTATGAGACCACCATGAGACCACCATGAGACAAGACCCCACTAAGCTCAGTTACACACAACCACATCTCACCACCATCCAGGCACTAAAAACACACCCACACACACGCACCCACACACACACGCATCCACACAGAAACACGGTGTGTTACCATGGCGTCCAGCAGGAAGTTGCAGGTGAGGATGTGGGCAGTGTCCACCATGTTGCTCAGGGGCTTACAGGTCGCCACCTCCAATGCCAGCTGGACAGGAAACAGGTAATGACATCATCAAACCAGGGAGCAGGCCCACTACAGGCCCACTACAGAACCAGTAGGGCTCTAGTTCTGGAGATGAAACAAAATGTCTGCTTGGAGAACACATTATAGAGTATAGTATAGTTATAGAGTATAGTTGAGTTATAGTATATCTATAGAGTATAGTATAGTTATAGAGTATAGTAGTTATAGAGTATAGTTGAGTTATAGTATATCTATAGAGTATAGTATAGTTATAGAGTATAGTAGTTATAGAGTATAGTTGAGTTATAGTATATCTATAGAGTATAGTATAGTTATAGAGTACAGTATCGTTATAGAGTATAGTATGGTAATAGAGTATAGTAGTTATAGAGTATAGCATAGAGAATTGATTATAGTATAGTTATAGAGTATAGTAGTTATAGAGTATAGCATAGAGTATAGATTATAGTATAGTTACAGAGTATAGTATAGTTATAGATTATAGTATAGTTATAGAGTATAGTATAGTTATAGGGTATAGTTAAAGGGTATAGACTCTATACCCATTAACTATACTCTATAACTATACTATACTCTATAACTATACTATGCTCTATACTATAGACTAGACTAGAGCATAGGATAGTTATAGAGTACAGTATAGATAAAGAGTATAGTATAGTTATAGAGTATAGAGTATAGAATAGTTATAGAGTATAGTATAGTTATAGAGTATAGAGTATTGTATAGGTATAGAGTATATTATAGTTATAAAGTATTGAGTACAGTATAGGTAGAGTATAGTATAGTTATAGAGTATAGAGTATAGTATAGATATAGAGTATAGTATAGTTATAGAGTATAGAGTATAGTATAGGTATAGAGTACAGCATAATTATAGTGTCAAACACATCTCTGTCCGCTCTGTTTAAACCTGGATGAAAAACGCTCCTCAGAACACAAACCTCCCATCTGGTTTGAGTCACATGGAGGTTTGATACACGATGCCACACTATTCAACCAGTCAACCAGTCAGGATGCCACACTGGGAAACTATTCAACCAGTCAAACTGGGAAACTATTCCTCCAGTGAACCAGTCATGATTGTGCACTGGGAAACTATTCCACCAGTGAACCAGTCACGATGCCACACTGGGAAACTATTCCACCAGTGAACCAGTCATGATGCCACACTGGGAAACTATTCCACCAGTGAACCAGTCATGATTGTGCACTGGGAAACTATTCCACCAGTGAACCAGTCACGATGCCACACTGGGAAACTATTCCACTGGTGAACCAGTCAAGATGCCGCACTGGGAAATCATTTAGAGACTTACCGAGCTCTTCACCCAGTCAATGTACTGCTGGAAGTAGCCAACGATGACGTCCTTGTACAGCTTCGTCTCCTGTGGGGGGAGGGAGGTCAACATTCAGCTGAACGAATGCGAGGGCAGGGGGAGGAAGAGGATCTGGTTGTTTACCTGACTGGTCAGTTGTGTTGCATTCTTGGAGATTAGGTATTGGGCTTCATCCAGGGCGTTTAAAACGGCCAAAACTTTGTTCTGTAAAACAAGACATCATCTGGTCTGGTCCACTGGTTTAGATGTTAAAGGTCAAAGGGGGTGTGAAGGTCAGAGGTCAAAGGTTAGAGTACTTACTGGCAGGTCGGAGGCCGTTCGCTCCAGGAACCTCATACTCTGGTTCAACGCACTCTGATGAAGAAGATCAGAAGGTCAAAGGTCACCAAGCCAAAACAGACAGAAAACAACTCTACGAAATGTGTTACACCCCACACACACACACACACACACACACACACACACACACGCACACACACACACACACACACACACACACACACACACACACACACACACACACACACACACACACACACACACACACACACACACACACACACACACACACACACACACGTGTTCAACATGGCCGCTTACCCTGGCTCTCACATATTTCTGCATGAAGAAAGAAAAACAACAGACTCAGTCGCAGTGCATCATGGGTAACTGGAGCCTCAGATAGCTAATCCATAGCTAACTAACTGTAAACGGTAATCGAACATTGATTTTCATCTTCTGACCAAGGACCCCTGGACCCCTCAGAGGTCTACAGGAGGAGCCCTAGACTTCTGACCAGGGGCCGAGAGACAGACAGAGAGAAACAGACATACAGACAAAGAGAGACAGACAGACAGAGAGAGACAGACAGAGAGAGACAGACAGAGAGACAGACAGAGAGAAACCGACATACAGACAGAGACAGGCAGACAGACAGAGACAGACAGACAGACAGACAGACAGACAGACAGACAGACAGACAGACAGACAGACAGACAGACAGACAGACAGACAGACAGACAGAGAAACAGACATACAGAAATACAAACAGACAGACAGACAGACAGACAGACAGACAGACAGACAGAGAGAGATACGGACAGAGAGAGAGAAATATGGACAGACAGAGACACAGATAGAGAGACAGACAGACAGACAGACAGATGGACAGACAGAGATACAGATAGATAGAGTGAGAGACAGACAGACAGACAGACGGACAGCAAGAGACAGATAGAGAGAGAGACAGACCGACAGACAGACAGAGAGAGATACGGACAGAGAGAGAGAAAGACGGACAGACAGAGACAGACAGACAGACAGGCCTACCATGGCCTGCTCCAGTGGCACCACCTGCTGGCTGTGGATCTGTCTCAGGGTGCTGGTGTGGCCCTTCAGAGCGGTCTGGAGGGGCCCCTCGGGCTGCACACACACAAACACACACACACACACACACGCACACACACACACGCACACACATACACACACACACAAACAGACACACAAACACACACGCGCAACATGTTTACAGGTTTTACATAACAACATATAAGGCAGCCTGTTGAGGTAGAGAGGAGATGGGGGCCGTGTTACCATGAGGTCCGTCTGGGCCTCCAGCTGGCTGGTGAAGGTCAGCAGGTCCTCCACCGTCACACCTTTATTCACCTGGGAGACACAAGACCACGCCTTTATTCACCTGGGAGACACAAGACCACGCCTTAATTCACCTGGGAGACACAAGACCACGCCTTAATTCACCTAACAGACACGAGACCACGACTTTATTCACCTGGGAGACACAAGACTACTCCTTATTTCACCTAAGAGACCCTAGACCACGCATTTATTCACTTAAGAGACACAAGACCACGCCTTTTTTCTCACCTAAGAGATACTAGACCACGCCTTTATTTACCTAAGAGACACAACACCACGCCTTTATTCACCTGGGAGACACAAGACCACGCCTTTATTCACCCAACAGACACTAGACCACGCCTTAATTCACCCAACAGACACTAGACCACGCCTTAATTCACTCAACAGACACTAGACCACGCCTTAATTCACCCAACAGACACTAGACCACGCCTTAATTCACTCAACAGACACTAGACCACGCCTCTAATCACCTAAGAGACACAAGTCCACACCTTTATTTACCTAAGAGACACTAGACCACAACCCAATAGAGTGCAACACTGTGGTTCTGTAAGTAAAAATCCCATTCATTTTCTCCATATAGGTTTTGATTAAAAGCCTTAATGTCGTAACCATCCAAAGTACCCCTACCACAAACCGTTATATTGTGAGTCTATGGTATATGCTCCTGTAAAAGCTAAAGAAGTTAAAGACGGGAACTTCTAGTTTTTAGAAAAACACGTAAATCCAATAAATCCTTAAGTGTGTAAAGCCGTCTATGATTGGTGGAGCTCGCCATTACCATGGAAACGTTTACCCGCACCCACGAAAGTCAAGTCGTGGATGATGACTGTCACTGTACTCGATCACTTGCCATAGCAACCAGGATTTAGATTAATGGAAAGTTAGAGTTGTGTTTAGAACTGTCGCAGAAATTAGCTCTACATGTTGAAAAGATTGAAATATATGTTGATAGGAAATATATGATAAACATAAAAGTACAAATATATGATAGAGCACAAGCAGTACTTTTTATTAATTTTGGTAGTATAAAAGCTAGGAATACATAATGTTGAATGAATACACAACTGGAATACAAGACTGAATCCACATGTATTAAAAACGAGTACCGTCATCACGCGCTGGTCGATGAAAACTCGACACTATATGAAACACTATACATAAACACACCCACACACACACACAGAATATATGACACAACTTGTATTGACAATATAAACAATATAATAATGACAAAGGTTATGAGATGCAAGAAACGCGCTAAAGTATTACACACAGTAAAGTACCTGTGAGTGAGTGAGTGAGTGAGTGAGTGAGTGAGTGAGTGAGTGAGTGAGAGAGAGAGTGTGTGTGTGTGTGTGTGTGTCTGTGTGTGTGTGTGTGTGTGTGTGTGTGTGTGTGTGTGTGTGGGTACCTCCTCCAGGTATTGGGCGTAGTTGATCTCTGACAGGCCGGACTCAGAGAAGTCCAGAAGGTTCTGCCGCCCCTCCGCCTGCAGCAGCTCCACCCCACCCAGGTCCAGACGGATCCCCTCCAGCACCGACACCACCTCCCTGGTGAACTACACACACACACACACACACACACACACACACACACACACACACACACACACACACACACACACACACACACACACACACACACACACACACACACACACACACACACACACACAATAGCAGCTGAGGTAAACTGTATTGCACAGTAGCGTTGTCTGATAAATAATACAGATAGATTTTAATAGAGAAAATTGGTACATTAAGGATCTGATTCATCTTATTAACGTTCATCGGTTACTTCTTGTAATATTGTGAAGCAACATTTGTTTGTTTAAATCTATATTGTGATTCTTATTGCATTGATTGATGTCGCCGTAGATGGGGGGCTGAGGGTGGAGGCTGTGGGTGGGGGCTGTGGGTGGGGGTGAGGGTGGGGGTGAGGGTGGGGGTGAGGGTGGGGGTGAGGGTGGGGGCTGTGGGTGGGGGCTGTGGGTGGGGGTGAGGGTGGGGGTGAGGGTGGGGGCTGTGGGTGGGGGCTGTGGGTGGGGGTGAGGGTGGGGGCTGTGGGTGGGGGTGAGGGTGGGGGCTGTGGGTGGGGGTGAGGGTGGGGGCTGTGGGTGGGGGTGAGGGTGGGGGCTGTGGGTGGGGGCTGTGGGTGGGGGTGAGGGTGGGGGCTGTGGGTGGGGGCTGTGGGTGGGGGTGGGGGCTGTGGGTGGGGGTGAGGGTGGGGGTGAGGGTGGGGGCTGTGGGTGGGGGTGAGGGTGGGGGCGGTCAGTGAAGGGTGGAGGAGACTGACCAGGGTGGTGTTGAGGAACGCTGTGATGTTGAAGATCTTATCCAGACGCCCGGCGGAGTAGATACCCCTGTTCTCCTTACAGTTACTGCAACGCACACACACACCGCACACACACACACACACACACACACATCGCACACATACACACACCACACACACCACACACACAACACACCGCACACACACACACACACAGCACACACACAAACACACACCATACACCACATACCGCACGCACACACGCACTTAGCATTAGCTCCTGAGCCGTGGTCTGGGTGGTCTGGGTGGTCTTGGGGTCTTGGGGGTCTTGGGGGTCTTGGGGGTCGGGGTGGTCTGGGGGGTCGGGGTCGGCGGTCCTCCTACCTGTACAGGTTCTCCACGGTGAGGTCCAGGTCCGAGTCGTTGTACAGGAACCCGGGGATGAAGTTCCTCCACTGGGGGTCCACCATGTGGGGCGTGTCCAGGAGCTGAGGACCACAACAGGTCAAATCTGCTGCACCAAGACCCTACCCCCTAGACCCCCCAGACCCTACCCCCCAGACCCCCCCAGACCCCTCAGACCCTACCCCCCAGACCCCTACCCCTAGACCCCCCCAGACCCCTCAGACCCTACCCCCCAGATCCCTCAGACCCCTACCCCCCAGACCCCCCAGACCCTACCCCCCAGACCCCCTCAGACCCCCCCTGAGGTTAGACCAGGGGGGGTCCGACCAGGGGAGACGGGGTGAGCTGCTACACACCTTGAAGAGCTCCTTGCTGTGGTAGGGCTCACAGAGCAGCTTCTCCAGGTTCCCCCCAACCAGGAAGGCGGCGGTGACGACCCCCATGAGCAGCCAGGAGAACAGGAAGCTGAAGCCCACCCCCCTGGAGAGAGGAGCGCCTTATCACCACGCCGCCATGCTGGGTCTGAACGTTAGCTGGGTCTGACACCAAGGGGGGAACCAGGAAGGAACCAGGATCTAACTCAGCTAACTAACTAACCCTATCTAATTCAGCCAACTCTAACTAACTAACCCTATCTAATTCAGCCAACTCTAACTAACTAACTAACTAACTAACCCTATCTAATCCAGCTAATTTAACTAACTAACCCTACCTAATTCAGCCAACTCTAACTATCTGACCCTATCTAATTCAGCTAACTCTAACTAACGCTATCTATTCCAGCTAACCCTAACTAACTAACACTATCTAATTCAGCTAACTCTAACTAACTAACCCTATCTAATCCAGCTAACTCTAACTGACTAACCCTATCTAATTCAGCCAACTCCAACTAACTAACCCTATCTAATTCAGCTAACTCTAACTAACTAACCCTATCTAATTCAGCTAACTCTAACTAACCCTATCCAATTCAGCTAACGCTAACTTACTAACTAACTCTATCCAATTCAGCTAACTCTAACTAACTAACTAACTAACTAACTAACTAACTAACTAACTAACTAACTAACCCTATCTAATTCAGGTTACTCTAAATAACCCTTTTCAATTCAGCTAACTCTAACTAACTAACCCTTTTTAATTCAGCCAACTCTAACTATCTAACCCTATCCAATTCAGCTAACTCTAACTAACTAACTAACCCTATCTCATTAAGCTAACTCTAACTAACTAACCCTATCTAATTCAGCCAACTCTAACTAACTAACCCTATCCAATTCAGCTAACTCTAACTAACTAACCCTATCTGATTCAGCTAACTCTAACTAACTAACTCTGTCTAATTGGGCTCACTCTGACCCTTTTGTCCGAAGCTTACAGTGAAACGACATCCAGGTCATGAAGGAGCAGGTGGGGTCAGGGCAGGGTCATGGGTCGTGGGTCGGGGGTCGGGACTCACGCCATGAGCAGGGTGCCCCCGGTGTTGGAGATGCAGCCCCGGGTGGTGGGCGAGGCGTGTTTGTCGTAGCCCAGCGTTCCACACAGCAGGCCCAGGTAGTTGAAGGCCAGGACCAGGACCAGCATGCAGCACAGCGCGATGCAGCCAGCCCACCTGTTTCGATATCAGTTTTATTTTAAAACAGCCCACCATTGTAGCCTACCTCGTGGAATAAGGAATTTAAGAGATTATGGAGTGATTTGACTCAGAAGTGACATTTGACAATGGCAGCGCGAGATGACTAGAGGTTGAACAAGTTAAACTTCTAGTTCAATAAAATCCAAGGCTAGGAAAGAAGATAAGAAAAATTGTCAGAAAACTTTGATTTGCAAGGCAAGTTTTGGGGTTGTTATGTACAATAAAAAATGTGAACATGCATGTTGCACTGTTGTGCCGTGGACTTTGCAAAAAAGAAAGTGCAATAGGCATTAGCCTATATAGTAGGCTAGATACAACCGGCGGATGATGGGCGGGTGCGGTTTTGAAAATGGTTAAAAAACGTTGGTGCGGACGGATGTTGCGTTTGTGATGAGGTTGCGGATGAAATAATAGCCCATCCGCGCATCTCTAGCGTCTACACTCTTACAAAATAAAATATTGTAAAGTCTCCATCAATCTCCAGCAATGAAGAACCGACCTGTAGAAGTCTGCCTGGTCCAGCTGGGGGTAGTGGTCCTCGATGGACGAGTGGGCCTGGTTGATGAAGATGGTGAAGTTGGCCAGACTGCTTCGGACCGGGAAACCCTTGGAGAAGCTGCTGATGTTGGAGCCAATGCCGTCCAACAGCCCTCTCACCCCTAGGGGGCATTAGAGGGCAGTTACCAGAGCCTACTGCCCTCTCACCCGTAGGGGGCATTAGAGGGCAGTTACCAGAGACTACAGCCCTCTCGGCCCTCTCAACCCTAACCCCTTATAGGGTTAGGGTTAGGGTTATGGTTATAGGGTTACAGTTAGGGTTACAGGGTTAGGGTTCGGGGTTAGGGTTAATCTGTAGTAGCTGAACTCACCCTCCACCACGGACGTGGTCTGATCCACCACCATGGAAGGAGTATTGTTCAGAGACGAGTAGCCCTGCATCATATAGGACAGGTTACTACAGTATCTCAGTATGAGAGTACTACAACACACTGCCAGTATTAGAATACTACACCACACTGCCAGTACAATAGAGTATTACGTTACAACAGGAGTACTACAATAGAACAGTATAGTGCATAGTATCAGGGTATCAGAGTACTATAGTATTAAAGTAATTTAGTACCAGAGTACTATAGTATTAGAGTAATATAGTACCGAAGTACTATAGAGTGCTATTCAAATAGCACTAGAGTACTAAAGTATCAGAGTATCAGAGCACTATAGTATGAGAGTATTAGATTAATAAGTATCAGAGTACTATAGTATCAAAGTTCCATAGTATCAGAGTACTATAGTATCAGAGTACCAGAGTACTATAGTATCAGATTACTATAGTATCAGAGTAATATAGTATTAGAGTACTATAGTTTCAGAGTATTAGATTACTATAGTATCAAAGTTCCATAGTATCAAAGTACTATAGAATCAGAATATCAGAGTACTATAGTATCAGAGTATTAGAGTACTATATTATCAAAGTTCCATAGTATCAAAGTACTATAGTATCAGCGTACCAAAGTACTATAGTATCAGAGTACTACAGTTTTAGAGTACGATAGTACCAGAGTACCATCATATCAGAGTGCTATAGTATCAAAGTACTACAGGGTCAGATTATTATTATTATTAAGTACAAGAGTACTATAGTGTAGTATTGTCTCACCCTCTGGATGACGGCTCTCAAGTCTGTCTGCAGAACCTGGTTCATCTTCTCCAGCTGAGGGTTCACACTTGCCAGCTGAAACCAGATCAGAACCAGATTAAACATCTAAAACCAGATCAGTACCAGATGAAACCATCTGAAAACAGATCAGAACCAGATTGAACATCTGAAACCAGTTCGGAACCAGATGAAACCAGTTGAAACCAGATCAGAACCCGATTAAAGCATCTGAAACCAGATCAGAACCAGATTCAAACATCTGTACACAAGTCTGTCTGCAGAACCTGGTTCATCTTCTCCAGCTGAGGGTTCAAACTTGCAAACTGAAACCAGATCAGAACCAGATTAAACATCTGAAACCAGATCAGAACCAGATTAAATATCTGAAACCAGTTCAGAGCCAGATGAAACAAGTTGAAGCTTGAAACCAGATCAGAACCAGATTAAACCATCTGAAACCAGATCAGAACCAGATTAAACATCCAAAACCAGAGCAGAATCAGAACACAGGACCTCTAGAAGATGAAGGCCCTCAAGAACAAGGAGCTCTAGATGAAGGAGCTCTAGATGACGGACCTCTAGAGGAACAAGGCCTCTAGATGAAGGAGCTCTAGATGAAGGAGCTCTAGAGGAACAAGGCCTCTGGACGGCCGTACCCTGGAGTAGTTGGCGTGCAGGTGGAGGTGGCTGAGTGAGCTCTGGATGGCGCTGCAGAGCTGGGCGGAGGTGGGCTGGTTCTTGGGGTCCCTGCAGGCCGGGTCGTCCAGGCTGCGCCTCAGACTGCTCCTCATCAGACTCAGGCTGAAGGCCAGCTTCCCGCTGCCCTCCTGGAGCACCTCCAGAGACACACTGGCATTCTCCAGAGCCTCCCTCGTCTCTCGCATCGCTGGGGGAGACAGGTTAGAGGGAGACACAAGTTAGGGAGAGAAAGAGACACAGGTTAGGCAGAGAGAGAGACACAGGTGAATATATATATATACACACACACACACACACACACACACACACACACACACACACACACACACACACACACACACACACACACACACACACACACACACACACACACACACACACACACACAGAGAGAGAGAGAGAGAGAGAGAGAGAGAGAGTGCGAAACAGAGTCAGAGAGAGAGAGAGAGAGAGAGAGAGAGAGAAACCGGTGAACCATCAACTTTTAGCTCTCGTCTAAAGTAAACAGTTTCAATACAAATGCGCACACACAAACACACACACACACACACACACACACACACACACACACACACACACACACACACACACACACACACACACACACACACACACACACACACACACACACACACACACACACACGTGTGTATGTAAATCTGTGTAACATGAGGAGGAGGTAACACAGTGAGGAGTGTAAATTTATAAAAAGGAGTACGAGGAGTAAAGCAGGAGAGGGAAGACATTGAAGAGCTTGGATTGTATTTCTGAGTGCTGTCACTGATGGTTAAAATCAGCCCTGATTGGTGGATATTGAAGCCAATCCAAATTACCCTGCGTTCACACCAATAGATGCAAAAAGATGCCGCGCGGCACGATCCCATTCAAAGTGAATGTAGAGACGCGTAGCGGGTTTGCTGCCGGACCACTTGCAGCCGCGAAAACCGGCAGCAAGATTTGATTTGCAGCGCGTTCACGTGGATTTTGGTCTTAGTGCCGTGTACTGGTCCCAGTGTCTTGTACTGGTCCCAGTGCCGTGTACTGGTACCAGTGTCTTGTACTGGTACCAGTGCCGTGTACTGGTACCAGTGTCTTGTACTGGTACCAGTGCCGTGTACTGGTACCAGTGTCTTGTACTGGTACCAGTGCCGTGTACTGGTCCCAGTGCCGTGTACTGGTCCCAGTGTCTTGTACTGGTCCCAGTGTCTTGTACTGGTCCCAGTGTCTTGTATTCTCTATCTCAGCACTCAAGCCTCTTGTCCAATCTCTGGCTCGGAACTGACTAATCGGAACTGCCTTAGCAGAACTGACTCATCGGGAACTGACTTATCAGAACTGACTAATCGGAACAGACTTATTATAATTGACTTATCATAACTGACTCATCCTGAACAGACTTATCAGAACTGACTGATCGGAACTGTCTTATCAGAACTGACTTAAATGTGAGAGTTGAGATGTGGATGGAGTGGAACAACCAATGACATGAGGAACAGAAACGTGAGAACCATTTGGGGATCCGAGTCTGAATCACGACGAGCGGAGAACCTTGGTCTTAATGTTGCATTAAGACGGCATTCTGTCCCCTGATCGGTCCAAATGTTCAAGGAAGGCAAATGGGAACTGGGGTCACGACAGTGTCAGAGGTCACAGGGTTAAAGGTCACGGGGGTCAGACTGTTGTTACCTTTTAGGGCTCTTTCGATTTTCACTTCAGAACAAAAACAAAAAGAAAGAATATACAAAGATTCTTCTGAATGTCTTTCAGTGCCTTCATTGTGCGGTATACAAGTTTAAATGTTCAGCAGTACATGGTAATCATGAACTAAGTGACTAATATGCTGGCTCCCTGCTTGTTAATTTTTCATGTTCAGTCAACAGTTTAAACGCACGTTTACTTATAATTACCCAACATATAAAAAACAGCAGGACAGATGTGTTAATTATATTAATATATGACCCGGCTCAGCTAACAGTGCCTGTGATCGGCGGAGGCGGACTCACCTCCAGCCAGACTGAGCGCTCCGTCCATGGCAGGCCGGACCTCCTTCCCTAGCTGCCGGTGTATCCTTCCGCCAAGTAGAGGACCTATATCTGGAGAGTCAAGGTCACAGGATGAATGTACCATCTAGAACAGAGATAAGCGACATTAAGATCTTAGGGCCTAGAGAGAGTAAAGTTACATTAAAATCGTAGTGGCTAGACTAGAGAGTAAAGTAACATTAGATGTAAGTGTCTAGGACAGAGTACTCTTGTAGTAAATAGTATTTATAGTACAGTGTAACTTACTGTCGAGGTCGTACAGAACTTTTCCTTTCGCAGTCGAGTACTGAGAGACCAGGAAGTCAATTTGCTGGAAAAAAAATTCCAGTTAGTTGAGGAACCACAGACAGACAGACGGACAGACAGACACACACAGACAGACAGACAGGCCGAATGACAGACAGGTACCGTGGGCGTGTCGTTGACGAAGGTGTGAAGGTCCCTCATGTTGCTGTTGACCAATCGCCTGACGTTCTTCACCTGAGAGCTCAGCGTCTGATTGGCTGTGTAGGCACACAGCACTCCGATGCTGTCGCCAAGCAACAGCAAACCACATGTCAATCCCCCAGATACTTATTTATTAAATATATAAAGGCATTTAGACATTTTGACACACCATACATTAGACAATAGATGTTAATAGATGCATTAACTACTTTAAATGTCTTAATGATTCCACACATGCGTTGACAGATAATAATAATAATATCCAATGACACAAGTCCTCCAGTAGAGGTCCCTGCTGTCCAATTAAGTTGTTTGATACATTCAATTATTCTTCTTAACAACATTACATTAAGACCTGTGTGTGTGTGTGTCTGTGTATGTGTGTGTGTGTGTGCGTGCATGCATGCCTGAGTGTGTG